>NC_086448.1:74421943-74694443 GCF_028390025.1 Pseudophryne corroboree | reverse complement strand
ACTGTGTTAGACGCTTCACACTCACGTATTACTGTCTGTCTCTCCTCCAGATAATGTGACCTCCTCGAGTCGGTGCTATCTATGTACCGCTTCCTGCAGCTTGCTCTCCAGCTGTGTGCGGCTGTGTCTGCAGCTGTCTCCCATAGCTTCGGCAGCTCCTGGTCATCTCAGTCCTAGGTAGCCCCGGCAGCCCTGTGCACACCTGGATCAAGACGAGGAGGAAGACTGAACCTTGGACGTCCGTGCCTTCCTCTCTCTCTCCTTGTTGTCCCCCCCCCCGCACAATGATGATGACGATGGATAAAGACGGACTGGCAGAGCAGCAATATGAGTGTGTGGCAGAGATAGGAGAGGGGGCATACGGCAAGGTTTTCAAAGCCCGCGACCTGAAGAATGGAGGGCGCTTTGTGGCCCTGAAGCGGGTGCGGGTGCAGACTGGAGAGGAGGGCATGCCGCTCTCCACCATCCGGGAGGTGGCCGTGCTGCGGCACCTGGAGTCCTTCGAACATCCCAACGTGGTCAGGTGAGAGTGAGAGCTGGTCACATGACTAGGTTGGGTGGTCTGTAGAGTGGAGAGGTGTCAGTAACAGACTTGCGTCTATTTAACTCTCAGTATATCACCGTTCCCTCTGTTTTCTCGCCAGCATGGTCCACCTGCAGTCCGTGTTCTTCTCCTCTCTTTCTAGCTGCGGGAACCTGTGCTCAATTCATTGGTGTCCTGGATAGTATTTTCAAATTAGTCACCTATCTCATACCAAGTTATTGCACTGAGAACAATGGGGAAAACAGGAGCAAAACATTGCCGCATGGTTATATATTGCTATGTCTGTGGAATTTATGTGGTAAAAAACAGCCGCTGCAGAAACTCTTGGTCATACTTTGTATAATTAAGGTGGTTCTCTTCAGGGGTTCTGAGTGATCATGGAGTGCTGTTAAAGTCTAGCTCTTGGTGGCTTTCATACTTATATGACTGATGAATGCATTCTCTAATTCTTGGCTCTACAACCTGCGGCCCTCCAGCAGCTGTGGAACTACACATCCCACCATTCCTTGCCACAATTTTGCTATTAAGACATGCTAAAACTGAGGCAGGGCGTGCTGGGATGTGTAGTTCCATAGCAGCTGGAGAGGTTGAAGACCCATGCTCTAATTCAAGCACGCTGTGAGTAAGGATTTGTGTTTTTTAATGAATCTCATTTTAAGAGCAGTGGGTTGAGAATATAGGGGCAGATGTATTAAGCCTGGAGAAGTGATAAAGCAGTGATAAGTGCAAGGTGATAACACACCAGCCAATCAGCTCCAATATGTACATTTACAGTTAGGAGCTGATTGGCTGGTGCGTTATCACATTCCACTTATCACTGCTTTATCACTTCTCCAGGTTTAATATATCTGCCTCATAGTCCTATACCGTAATGGGAGCTTCATGCGATAAAGCATCTCAGGGTCAGCTGGCTTATAAAGATAATCCAGAATACCATAAAGATAACTAGTCACCAGCCTCTATATTGCCCTCTACATATATGGATATAGCAAAATACAAAACACAGGGCTCCTGTTGCACTAATTATACCCCTTTTTATACCAAAATCCCGGGCAGGACCTAGGATTTTGAACACAGGAGTTTCCTAGGTTTGACCTGGCTTCAGACCCCATTTACACTGTCCTTTGTTGTTCCCAGGTCTGCGACGTTCACCCTGAACCTGGGTCCAGCCTGCTTTTCCCTATGGATGTCATTAAAAATGGCCTTTATAGAAAGGCTGACAAAGATGAGGTCACAAAAGTTAACAAAGGGGAGGGGTGGGGCCTGCTCCCAGCATTGCAGCAAAGATGGCTGACTGAGCACGTGTTTGTGTGTGTACCTGAGTTCCTGTTTGTTTGCAGCTTTCTGCTGTTTTATACAGTTACATAGAGCTTGATTCGTCTTCTGATGCTGTGTCACCTTCTGAATACTTCAAGGAGGACAGCGCAATTCTTGTCTGGGAGGGCCAGATTTTGACGCCACTATTTGCGTAGAAGGAGGGAGCTGATAACATCCAGCGTCGCATCCATTATGCAATTGAGCAATGAGAACATAAGAACACCAGCGTATGGGACTGGACAGACGAGCATTCTACCCGTTAACAATATGTTTTGCTGGCATTCTAGTAAGTAGAACGCCAGCAGGACATATTGTTAATAGGGACCTACTGCACAAGGAGAACCTTGATCCCTATTAAGAACAGTATCTTGTTTTCTAAACGAATGACTGGCAGATGTATGAACTTCAGTAGAACTGAAACGAGGAGAATTTCTCAGATTTGATGGGTTCGAGTGTCTCTAACTTGTTGACGGTGCGATCACTAATTTAATTTGTTCTATATTACAGTCTGAAGTTTGCAGACTCTTATTCGTAGTTTGCGTTTCAGGTTCTTGTTAAATGTTAAGATAAATGAACAAATGTTGCATCTTTTTTTATTTTTAATCAGACCATCGAACATTGCGTTTGAGCTTCGCCTTTCGTTGTTCGCTGTGTGGATAGAAACTGTTAAAAAATACAATATAGTACAGCCATCATACATGGTTGATCTGACGCCGCATGGTTGTAGCAACTCAAAGATGGTCAGCGTAAACTCCAATCTTTTGTCCTAGCTAAAGTTTGAGAACGTCTAGCGAATTCTGATGAACCAGTTCAAGAACCACTTTACCACAAGCTCTACTGGTAATTGTGGAACAGTATATTCATTTACTTTCTGCCATTCCTTTAGAATCAAAGACAGTATACACAGCATGTCCTTCTTAAAAGGGTTTTATACTTCTGGACAACCCCCTCCCCTTCCTCTGACAGTTAAGGGCCCTACAGACTGGGCGACCCGCCGCCAAGCTGCCCGACCGCCAATACGGCAGATGGACGACCCGGCGGCGGGGGGGAGGTGACGGGGAGTGAAGTTTCTTCCCTCCCCCTGTCACCCGGCGCCATAGCAATGCATGCTAATATGGACAATCTCGTCCATATTGGCCTGCATGCATAAGTGACGGGGCACCAACAATGAACGAGCGCGGGGCCACGCATCGTTCATCGTTGGTGCCTACACACTGTACGATATGAACGAGTTCTCGTTCATTAATGGACGAGAACATTCATATCGTGCAGTGTTATCTGCCAGTGTGTAGGGCCCTTTAGAGCTTCTGAGCCTCACCTTCACCTTTAGAGAAGCTAACCATAGCTTTCAATGACCCTAGAGACAACAGCTAAGCACTTGCACTGTAGCATCATTACTGTCTAGTCTACAGTATATTGCTATTTAAACGTCTTGTTGATAACCAATACAGACCAACTGGTCTGGCCTAACAGGCGTCATGCAATTAATCTCCTCCTGTTTCTGCAGCTTTGAATAACCCCCAACTCAAATGTACTTCTTATTGGTGTTGGTCAAGAACAATGGTGGGCTTGCTGGGGAGGGGGGGGGGGGAGAAGGGGGTTGATTTCTCAGGGAATGTCCCCTCCATGTCGCTAATTAAATGGGCACTAATTTAATCAAGCAAGAGGGGTAATGCATGAATCATTAGGCATGGTCCCCAGTTGGAGGCTATTGAAGTGCTCATCTACAGTCCAAGTTCCACAGTGGTGTTCTCTTTTTAATAATAAATATCGGGAAATTATGAAGGACGCACATATGCAAATTGTATCCTGTGCCAAGAGCTGTGTAGAGTATTTAATTTATTAGTAAGAAAATTGACAACAGTCAATATTCTCTGGAAATGAGTTCTAATAATGCTAGATAAATGATTGTACTTAAAACTAGACGTGTTTTGACTGTATGAATATAATAATATAGATTTATTTTGCCCATGTGCACATTTTGTTAGGTGGATGCCTGTTCCTTAATGACCTTAGTTAGCTACAACAGTTTCTGCTAAGGATAACCCCACTTGCAGCTGACCGTGACCCTGAACAGAGGTGTTCCCTTCAAATCACATTTTTTTTTATCTACTGTCACTAGCAAAAAAAAGCTGGCAGCCATTAGACCAGCGAAACGCGTTGAGCTTCACATTATTGACCACCAGCACTGCATCCACTCTTGTTCTCTCTGGTATTAATTGGACTCTTTGGGGGAGATTCAAATGTTTGAAAAGTCGGTTGGGTGTCTGTTTTTCCCTGTCTATTAGATAGGAAACAACAGACACCCAACCGACTTTTCAAACATTTGACTCTCCCCCTTTGCCTCCATTGGACTTCCAAAAGTGTTCTACTACTGGGACCCGGAATTCTCCCCTACTGTACTGCCATTTGGATCTCCACCTGCAATTGAGATCCTTTGGGGACTACACCTGCAAGGACTGGGTAATACAACACTTTAAAGCAAACCAATGGCCATGATGAGGAATGAGCCCTAGCCAGAAACTGTGCACTGTAATCGGAGATAGAAATAAGTGGTCATCATCATCATCATATATTTCTCTGTCAATAACTCAGTCTAGACAGAGAATTGTGACAATTTTTTAATATTTTAATTTATTTTATAGTGTTTGCTTAATAAATTATTGTAAATTGTATTCAAAGTGATTTACCGTCCCTTATTGGACTAACAGCCGGCGCCAGTATATATATTTTTATCTTTTAGGCATCATTCATTAGGGACTGACAGCCCCCCCCCCCCCCCTATACAGGCTGCCGCTGACAGCGCACTCATAATTTTCCGTTTTGTAATTTCATTAAAAAATGTAATTTATGATAGAATTAAGTATTGTGATTTGTTTGACAAAGTAGGTATCCCTTTAATATGTAATTAGTTGCTCTCCCTGTACGCCTGCTTGGTGACCTGGAACATGTGTCCTGCTGGGTGGTCTGGAAACTGTGACAGTTACTTGCACCCACTCACTAAGCAGGTATTTTTTTTTAAATCGACTCCTCTCCTAAGGGGGTGAGAAGGGGTAAAATGTTCTGCCCAGCAAATCTTTACCTGGTTGAATCTGGACACATGGGGGTAAATTTACTAAGATAGGAGTTCTATGTAAGATGGGATGTTGCCCATAGCAACCAATCAGATTTCAGGTATTATCTTCTAGAAAGTGCTAGATAAATGAGAAGTTGAATCTGATTGGTTCCTATGGGCAACATCCCATCTTAAATAGAACTCCCATCTTAGTACATTTACCCCATCATCTAGTTATTATTATTATCAAGGTCCACAGCGCCAGGGGCGTCGGAATGGGGGGGGGGGGGCAAGGGGGCAGCTCGCTCCCCCCAAACATGAGAGAGGCGCCATCCATCCCCTGCCTGTGTAAGCCACCGCCGCCGGCTGCAGAGGAGCCGCTGTGTAGTGTTACTGCTACTATAGTGCGCGGGCAGCGGCAAAGCCGGCCCTAGGCATAATAGGCAAATGCGGCGTACGGGAACTGGGCGGGCGCCGCCGCGCGCACGGGGAGGAGAGGAGGAGAGGAAGAATCAGTGATCTCACCTTATCACCAGCAGCTGGGGGCGGAACGGGGAGCCGTGCCGTGAGTGCGTGACAGAGAGTGGGGGCGGGTTCTAGCTGTGTGCACTACTGCCTGTTCCCTCTCTTTCTCCTGCAGCTCAATCACAATCTGAGGTGAGCAACCTGCCTCAGCATATTCTCACTGTAGCTGAAACCTGTGTATGTGTGTAAGCCAGTGTGTGTCTAATGTTATATACCCTACCAGGCTCTAATGTACTTGTAACCAGGTCCCCCTCACCCAGGCCCCAGTATGTGTGTTCCCATGTCCCTCATTGGCCCCACTATGTGTGTCCTCATATACCTCACCCAGCCGACAGGATGTGTGTCCCCATATCCCTCACCCGGCCCCAGTATGTGTGTCCCCATGTCCCTCACCCGGCCCCCCAGGATGTGTGTCCCCATGTCCCTCACCTGGCCCAACTATGTGTGTCCCCATATCCCTCACCAACCCCCCAGTATGTGTGTCACAATGTCCCTCACCTAGCCCCCAGGATGTGTGCCCCCATGTCCCTCACCTGGCCCCACTATGTGTGTCACCATTTCCCTCACCCACCCCCCACTATGTGTGTCACCATGCCCTCCCAGACACCAGTATGTGTGCCAGCATATCCCTCTAAGCCCCTATGTATATGTCACCATGCCCCCACCCCAGTATGTGTGCCACCATGCCCCAGGTCCCAGTATGTGTGCCACCATGCTTTACCATGTCACCATGCCCCCACCCCAGTGTGTATGTCACCATGCCCCCACGCCAGTGTGTATGTCACCATATCCCCCCAAGCTACTATGTGTATGTCACCATCCCCCTCCCCAGGCCCAGAGTGTATGTCCTCATGCCCCTCACAGGCATATGTGTGTATGTTACCCCCCTTTCCATGTTCTAGGGGTCACCAGACAAAATCTTGCCTAGGGCATTAAATTGGTTAGGGCCGGCTATGGGCAGTGCTGAAGCAGCCTGCGCCCCCACCTCATCTCCGGCAGTGCAATGTGTATAATGGGCTTTACCAGGGGTAATGTGTTAAGCGGCTCTACCTGGCATAATGTGTACAAGGAGCCACTCACTCCCAGCTACTTCGTAGAGTTCCGTACAGGTACAAGTGACCTTTCTAAGGTGGTCAGAAGTTAGGGGCGCCAAACTGAGATTTCATCTTGCCCCCCCCCCAACCAAAAAACGTTCTGACACCCCTGCACAGCGCCTTACAAAGTACAGAAATATAAAACAAGAAAAAAGTGACTTACAGTACAAAAAATAGGACAAGGATTTAGGGGGAGATGTACTAAGCCTTGAAAAGTGATACATTTCACGGTGATAAAGTACCAGCCAATCAACTCCTAACTGTCATGTTACAGGCTGGGTTTGAAAGTGACAGGAGCTGATTGGTTGGTACTTTATCACCGTGAAATCTATCATTTTTCAAGGCTTGGTCTATAAACATGTCTGCATCAGCAGTCACAATACCCAAATAAGCAGCGGGATGACAGATCACAAGGGTTAGTTGCCATCGGAGATAGTGAGGTGGAGATGAGGATATATGGGAGGGAAGAGGGCCCTGCTTGTGAAACTAAAAAGAAGTGAAAATTTTGTTTTGGGAGGAGATGGCTGTGGCGTTCTTCGTATCAGCGAAACTATTTCAACATACCCGTTTTATATAAGAACATATTTACTCGCATTCATAATAGTTTTGCATATTTTTGTTGTTGTCTTTCTTCCTCTTAAGAGTTGTATTCAGTAAGGGAATTGCCTAGTGCGTGTTTGGCATTTTATTTATTTTTTACTCTGCTTTGGCGTCTGCACCCCTGTATCATTCATTAAATAAAAAAATGCATGGATGAGATGCATAAAAAAAAACATACTTAGGCTTCGAAATTCAATACATTTTATCAACAGAAATATTAAGTTGACTGTTTTTGAACTTTTTTTTTCCTATAAATACACAGAGACTTATTGGCAGGGAAAAGGGTCATCTTTGTTTAAATAATAAGATATGAGGAGGGAAATAGTGTTGTCAAAGAAAGAACGACCCCACACAGCGTGTTGCTGTTTGCTCACTACCCCAATCAGGCCTAGATTTCTCTCTCTTCACCACCTTCCCATCCTCATAGAAACATAGAAACATAGAATTTGTCGGCAGATAAGAACCACTTGGCCCATCTAGTCTGCCCCTTTTTTTTTTTTTTTTTTTATATTTTTTTTTTTTTTTTTTTTTAATCACTAACCTTATTTGTTCCTTATTTCTTTGTAAGGATATCCTTATGTCTATCCCATGCATGTTTAAATTGCTCTACTGTCTTAGCCTCTACCACCTCTGATGGGAGGCTATTCCACTTGTCCACTACCCTTTCTGTGAAATAATTTTTCCGCAAATTTCCCCTGAACCTCCCCCCCTCCAGTCTCAGTGCATGTCCTCGTGTCCTATTGCTTCTCTTCATTTGGAGAATGTTTCCCTCCTGGACTTTGTTAAAACCCTTCATATATTTGAAAGTTTCTATCATGTCCCCCCTTTCTCTTCTCTGCTCCAAACTATACATATTGAGATTTCTTAGTCTTTCTGGGTATGTTTTGTGATGTAGGCCATGCACCATTTTAGTTGCCCTCCTTTGTACAGTTTCTAATGTATTAATATCCTTTTGAAGATATGGCCTCCAGAACTGAATACAGTATTCTAGATGAGGCCGTACCAATGACCTATACAGTGGCATTATTACTTCTTTCTTTCTGCTGCTGATTCCTCTCCCAATGCAGCCAAGCATCTGACTAGCCTTCCTCATTGCCTTGTTACATTGCTTACCTGCCTTTAAGTCATCTGAAATAGTGACTCCTAGATCCCTTTCCTCCTCAGTAGTTTCCAGTATAGTGCCATTAATACTGTATTTAGCTTTAGGATTTTTGAGACCCAAGTGCATGATTTTGCATTTTTTGGCATTAAACTGTAATTGCCAGACTCTTGACCATTCCTCTAGTCTACCTAGATCCTCAATCATTTGTTTTACCCCACCTGGTGTGTCTACCCTGTTGCATACCTTTGTGTCATCTGCAAAAAGGCATACTTTCCCTTTAATCCCATTTGCAATGTCACCAATAAAGATATTGAAAAGCACTGGTCCAAGTACAGATCCCTGGGGTACTCCACTGGTAACATTTCCCTCCTGTGAATGCACTCCATTTACCACAACTCTCTGTTTTCTATCCTTCAACCAAGATCTTATCCATTCAATAATCCTAATATCCAATCCCAAACTTTCAAGTTTATTTAGCAGTCTGCGATGTGGAACTGTGTCAAAAGCCTTACTAAAGTCAAGATAAGCTATATCCATGGCTCCACCTTTATCCATCACTTTAGTCACACAATCAAAAAAGTCAATAAGATTTGTTTGACATGATCTTCCCCCAGTGAATCCATGCTGTTTGGGATCCAGTAAATTGCCGGATTTGAGATGATCTACAACTCTTTCTTTTAAGAGTGTTTCCATCAATTTCCCTACTACTGATGTAAGACTCACTGGTCTGTAGTTGTTTGCCTCTTCCTTGCTTCCACTTTTGTGCAGTGGGACTACGTTTGCTCTTTTCCAGTCCCCTGGAATTTCTCCTGTAGCTAATGACTGGTTGAATAATTCTGTCAATGGTGCTACCAGCACCTCTTTAAGTTCTTTTAGTATCCTTGGATGTATCCCATCTGGCCCCATAGATTTGTCCACTTTCAGCTTTGAGAGTTCTGTTAGGACCTTCTCCTCTGTAAATGTACTTGTTTCATTTTCCTGAATATCCCTGCAACTTAACTGTGGCCCCTTCCCCTCTCTTTCAGTAGTAAATACTGAGCAAAAATAATCATTAAGATGATCTGCTATTAAATTGTCTCCCTCAACAAGATTCCCAGTGTCCGTCTTTAGTTTTATAATTCCGCCTTTTGTTTTTCTTTTTTCGCTTATATACCTAAAAAAAGTTTTGCCTCCTTTACCCACTGACTGGGCCATTTTCTCCTCAGCTTGTGCCTTTGCACATCTGATTACCTTCTTTGTCTCCTTCTGTCTAACAAGATATATCTTTTTGTCTTCATTATTTTGTGTCTGCTTATATTTCCTAAAAGCCATCTTTTTTGCTCTCACAATACATATGACATATGTGAAAAGTAAAGGGTGTCCAGCGGTACAAACAATTGAATATCGTCCGTCACTTTAGGCAAGAGCTGCAGGCGAGAGAAAACAAAATTGAATTCCTCCCTTGAAAAGTGAAAGGTGAACCCAAAGTTCTTTGTGATGTGGCTGTACTAATGACTATGAGGCCAATTATCTAATTCTGCCAATGCACCAAAATGTGAAAAACTCATGTCGCCCTTTTGACCTGTCGATCTACTACATGTCGACCTAATGGCAATGTCGACCTTCAGTGGTTGACCTAATGAGTGTCGACCTAAGTTGGGTCGACCCAACGACCCATACCCCTCATTAGAGGCGGGATATTCCAATTTAACAAACGCTGTTATGCTTGCGAAGACTGGGGGGATGCGTCACATACAAAATGTGATGCTTGATACATCCTGTCCTAGATATTACATTGAGTTGTGTGTGTGTGTGTGTGTGTGTGTATGTGTGTATATATATATATATATATATATATATATATGTGTGTGTGTGTGTAATGTGCAATAATAAAAATGTAATGATATGATTATCAAGCCCAATGACAATTTAAATGCCATGTTTGAGGTGTCTCCCCCACAGTTAAAGGATCATTGACAATTTTGTGTCCATTCTACATATTGGATCTACACATCAGGCCTGCGTCAGTGTTCATTGAAGTGCATTCAAATGTGGACAGTTGTGTGACTCACACTTACTCATTTGTGCTATTGTGTTTTTCATTGAGACTTGTACAGTATATGACAAAATGATTGTGCAAAAAGAATCTCACGCCTAGTTATGCACCAGGTTTTAATGGAGTTCAATTAAACTGGAATATGTCACCAAGACCGCGTACCTTTATAGTGCTAGCTGAGCAAAGTAAATAAATTGTATATCTCACTATAGTTGATTAGTTACAACATATAACTGGGCGCACACTAGACGATATGCTCCATGAGCGATATGATTGAACGTTTTCCCTTGAAATTCCCGGAGTCCCGGACTAACGATATTGGGGGTTATTCAGAGTTGTTAGAAAACCAAAAAGCACACTAATGGGCATAACCATGTGCAGTGCAGGTGGGGCAGATGTAACGTGCAGAAAGTTAGATTTGAGTGGGTTATATTGTTTCTGTGCAGGGTAAATACTGGCTGCTTTATTTTTACACTGCAACTTAGATTTCAGTTTGAACACACCCCGCCCAAATCTAACTCTCTCTGCACATGTTCCATCTGCCCCACCTGCCGTGCACATGGTTTTGCCCATTAGTGTGCTTTTTTGGTTTGCTAATAACTCTGAATAACCCCCTTTCTCTTACGTCCTACAGGATACTGAGGTCCATTTAGTACTGTGGGGTATAGATGGCGTCACTAGGAGCCATGGGCACTTTAAGAATTTGATAGTGTGGGCTGGCTCCTCCCTCTATGCCCCTCCTACCAGACTCGGTTTAGAAAATGTGCCCGAAGGAGCCGGTCATGCTGAAGGAAGCTCCTGAAGAGTTTTCTGAATTTATTTTCTATGTTTGTTATTTTCAGGCAGGGCTGATTGGCAGCCTGCCTGCTTCGTGGGACGTAGGGGGGTGGGGAATGGGCCAATCTCTTGAAGGGTTAATAGTCCCGTTCCCCGCTGACAGGACACTGAGCTCCCGAGGGAACTATTTGCAAGCCCCACCACGGCGAGCGTACATTCCCGCAGCACGCAGCCACCCCTAACAGAGCCAGAAGAATGAAGAGTGGTAAGTACTGAGCCAGACACAGTACACGACTGCGTCTCAGTACACTGTACACAGTACCCAAACTAGCAAACACAGCCTTAAAAACAGTTCTGCTCCATTTTAAGCACACAAATTACCTCAGCCAGTATAAAAAAAAGCGGGAAGACCGCGCGCCATTGAAGGGGCAGAGCTTCACTATTAGAGGATCCAGCAGCTCACCAGCGCCTTTTTCCCTCTGCAGTGGACACAGACGCTGACTGACAGGGACGCGCAGCTCCTCCAGTGTGACTCCAAATTACCTCAGCAGTACCAGGGGTTCATAGCAGGGGGGGGAGCGACTATTAGTGTACTAAGTCACCTATCAGGGTACTTAGTCTGCAACCCAGCTAAGCTTGGCATTAGCGGTGGGGGCTGGCTCCAAACAACTCTGTCTCCCTGAAGGGCTCTTTGTGGGTTACTTGTGCTTAACCTTTTCCTGTGTGTGTGTGCTGTCACATTACAATATGTCAGGCAAAGAGTGTGTTTCTTGTACAGCGGAGTGTTCCTCTTCACCAGGGGGCTCACTACTGGGTACTCAGGGTTCACAGACTAGCGGGGCTGAACCGGAGTGGGTTAATTCTCTTAAAGGAATGATCTCAACTCTTTCTACAAAATTGTCCTGCAGTGAGAAAGAGACGCAATACTTAAAACAGACTGTGGATGAGTTTATGAACTCAGTCCCCAAAACAGCGTCTCAATCCCCTCCCATTTGTCCGCAAAGGCGATCTCTGGCCCATATCCTGCAATCTGACTCTGACGCTGATGGGTCAGACTTGGAGGAGGGTGAGGTAGACTTGGAGGGGGGGGATGCCGTTCTGTCACAGGGAATAGCCTCTATGAGAGCCTCTATCAGAGATGTTCTGCATATTCCTGATAAGGTGTCAGAGGAGTGTGAGGAATCTTATTTTAATGTAAAAAATAAGTCCTCAGTCACTTTTCCTGTGGCAAAGGAATTGAATACCCTGTTTGAAGAACCGTGGGTTAATCCTGATAAGAAATTTCAGATCCCTAAATGGTTACTCTCATCTTTTCCCTTTCCTTTGGAGGATAGAAAAAAATGGGAAAATCCACCGATAGTGGACACATCAGTCTCTAGACCAGGCCTGGCCAACCTGTGGCTCTCCAGATGTTGTGAAACTACACATACCAGCATGGCCTGCTACAGTTTTAGCATTCCCTAATTGCAAAACTGTGGAAAGGCATGATGGGACTTGTAGTTTTACAACAGCTGGAGAGCCACAGGTTGGCCTGGCCTGCTCTAGACTGTCACGAAAAATTGTATTGCCTGTTCCTGGTGCAGCCTCCCTAAAAGACATGGCTGATCGTAAAATTGAAACTACACTCAAATCATTGTACACAGCTGCTGGGATGGCCCAAAGAGGTAAACCACGCAAACCAGCAACTGCAGGTGCTCAGGAACCTGGAAGACTGTCAGGTGGGAGCCCGCCTACAATTTTTCAGTCATATCTGGTCGCGTTTGTGACAGGATCCCTGGGTCATAGATCTTATTTCCCAGGGCAACAGACTGGAGTTCCAAAAGCTCCCACCTCACAGATTCTTCAAATCAGGGTTGCCATTTTCACAAGTATTACTTTACAGTATGCCATCCAAAAACTAGTACAGACTCAGGTCATTGTTCCAGTCCCACCTCATCTGCTCAACAAGGGGTACTACTCCAACTTGTTCGTAGTACTGAAACCGGATGGTTCGGTAAGACCGATTCTGAACCTCAAGTCTTTGAACCCGTACTTACAAGTGTTCAAATTCAAGATGGAGTCTCTGAGAGTGGTAGTCTCAGGTCTGGAGGAGGGGGAATTCCTAGTGTCTCTGGATATCAAGGATGCGTACCTTCACATTCCGATCTGGCCGCCTCATCAGGCTTATCTACGGTTTGCATGCAGGACTGTCACTACCAGTTCCAGGCCCTGGCAATTGGTCTCTCCACGGCACCAAGGGTGTTCACCAAGGTGATGGCAGAGATGATGTATCTACTCCTACTCTGCAAACAGAGAGTGAACATAATTCCGTTCCTGGACGATCTCCTGATAAAAACGCCGTCCAGGGAAAGGTTGCTGGACAGCATTGGTCTCTCAACCAAACTCCTCCAGGATCACGGGTGGTTTCTGAACCTTCCAAAGTCTCACCTAGAGCCAACAAGGAGGCTCCCATTCCTGGGAATGATACAGGACACGGAGTCGCAGAAAGTGTTCCTTCCGTTGGAGAAGGCATTGGTAATCCAGTCGATGGTTCGGGATGTCCTGAAGCCAACCCGGGTGTCGGTGCATCTGTGCATTCGCTTTCTGGGGAAAATGGTGGCCTCTTACGAGGCTCTTCAATACGGAAGGTTTCACGCACGACCCTTCCAGCTCGATTTGTTGGACAAATGGCCGGATCGCATCTTCATATGCACCAGAGGATCTGTCTGTCGCCAAAAGCCAGGATTTCCCTTCTGTGGTTGCTACGGACTTCTCACCTCGTCAAGGGTCGGAGGTTCGGAATTCAGAACTGGATTCTGTTAACCGCAGACGCAAGCCTCAGAGGTTGGGGAGCAGTCACTCAGGGGGTGCAGTTTCAGGGAAAATGATCAAGTCAGGAAGTCATTCTTCCAATCAACATTCTGGAACTCGGGGCCATATACAACGCCCTTCTGCAGGCCTCACATCTTCTTCAAGATCGGGCCATTAAGGTCCAGTCGGACAATGTGATGGCAGTGACATAAATAAACCGACAGGGCGGAACGAAAAGCAGAGCAGCAATGTCAGAGGTGTCAAGAACTCTCCTCTGGGCAGAAAGAAACGCTGTGGCGTTGTCAGCAGTCTTCATTCCGGGAGTAGACAACTGGTAAGCATACTTCTTCAGCAGAAACAACCTGCACCTGGGGAAGTGGGGCCTTCACCCGGAAGTGTTTAGGTGCTTTACAAGTCGATGGGGATATCCACAGATCAACATGATGGCCTCTCGTGTCAACAAGAAGCTCAAGCGGTATTGTTCCAGGTCGAGAGACCCACAGGCAGTGGCGGTGGACGCCTTGATGACTCCATTGGTCTATCAGATGGTGTACGTGTTTCCTCCACTTCCTCTTATCCCAAGAATTCTAAAGAGAATAAAAATGGAAAGGGTTCAAGCAATATTCATTGCTCCGGACTGGCCAAGAAGGGCCTGGTACGCGGACCTTCTGGAGATGCTCCTCGAAGATCCGCGGCCTCTACCTCTTCGTGAGGATCTTCTGCAACAGGGCCTGTCCATCTTTCAGGACTTACCGTACCTACGTTTGACGGCATGAAAGTCGAATGGCTGATTTTAGCCAGGAGAGGGATCCCTCACAAGGTTATCCCGACTATGATCCAAGTCAGGAAGGGGGTAACGTCTAAGCATTACCATCGTATTTGGAAGAAATACATCTCTTGATGTGTGAGCAGAAATTAGTCTACGGTGGAATTTCATCTGGGACGTTTCCTGCTTTTTCTGCAGGCAGGTGTGGATGTGGGCCTGCGTCTGGGCTCCATAAAAGTCCAGATTTCGGCCTTGTCCATTTTCTTTCAGAAACAATTGGCTTCTCTCCCTGAGGTCCAGACGTTCTTGAAAGGTGTTCTGCACATCCAACCTCCCTTTGCGCCTCCTACGGCACCTTGGGATCTCAATGTGGTGCTGCAGTTCCTCCAATCGGACTGGTTTGAACCGTTACAGGAGGTGGACGTAAAATATCTTACGTGGAAGACCGTCACACTGTTGGCCTTGGCATCAGCAAGACGTGTCAGAGCTGGGGGCTTTGTCTCACAAAAGTCCCTATTTAAATTTTCCATGAAGACAGAGCTGAACTCGGAACTCGTCAGCAATTTCTTCCTAAAGTGGTGTCCGTATTTCACATCAATCATCCTATTGTGGTTCTGGTTGTCACCGACACCTCTGCTACTTCAAAGTCTTTGGATGTTGTGAGGGCTTTGAAGGTGTATGTAAAGCGAACAGCCCGTCACAGAAAATCTGAGTCGCTGTTTGTTATGATCCTAATAAAATTGTGTGTCCTGCTTCAAAGCAGTCCATTGCACACTGGATCAGGCTTACTATTCAGCATGCTTATTCCAAGGCAGGTTTGCTGTGTCCAAAATCTGTACAGGCCCTCTCTACTAGGTCGATGGGTTCTTCCTGGGCGGCTGCCTGGGTTGTCTCGGCTTTACAGCTCTGCCGAGCAGCTACTTGGTCATGTTCGAACACATTTGCTAGGTTCTACAAGTTCGATACTTTGGCCTCTGAGGACCTTCAGTTTGGTCAATCAGTTCTGCGGGAACCTCAGCACTCTCCCACCCGGTTTGGGAGCTTTGGTACATCCCCATGGTACAAAATGGACCCCAGTATCTTCTAGGACGTTGGAGAAAATAGGATTTTAATTACCTACCGGTAAATCCTTTTCTCGTAGTCCGTACAGGATACTGGGCGCCCGCCCGATGCTTCGTTCTTCCTGGACTGTTACTTGATTAAGTAATGTTGGTTCAGCCGTTGCTGTTCCTGTTTCAAGTTTGGTTAGCTTGGCTTTCCTCTTGTTGTGTGTGCTGGTGCAGATTATCACCACTATCCTTCTCTGAAAGTATGTCCATCTCCTTGGGCACAGTTTCCTAGACTGAGTCTGGTAGGAGGGGCATAGAGGGAGGAGCCAGACCACACTATCAAATTCTTAAAGTGCCCATGGCTCCTAGTAGACCCGTCTATACCCCATGGTACTAAATGGACCCCAGTATCCTCTACGGACTATGAGAAAAGTTTTTACCGGTAGGTAATTAAAATCCTATTTTTGAGCGTACACACTGAGCAATCTTTACAAACGACCAACGATTGCCCTGCATGTACAGATGACAGAAGACCTCGCTAGCGACCTACGGGAGCGCGCATCGTTAACAAAATATTACGTAGACACTGGACGATATTACAAACGATATCGCTCAGAAGGGTCAAAATGAGCAATAGTGTTTAAAGTATTGTCTAGTGTGTAACCAGCTTTAGTCTAAAAAAATATAGTTAAAAGCTCCCTAACCATAATATAAGGGGCATGTGTGATGCCCCAAACCACCAAATACCGTTCCCAGGCAGAACAAGTTTGTCAGTGCAGACATGCCATGGGAACACGAGTATATTACAGGGGGACTAAAAACCTCACAGGAAAACTTCCTGTGTGTGTGGCAAATATCAGAAGAACGCTGCTGCTCTCTAATTCAGCGGTTTGTGTAGATGCAGAAGGCATAATGCCAAATTCACATGATAATAGAAAAATGATATATTCCCTGTACAAACTGCAGATGAAAATAGAATTATGCTGCTCGCCTTCCCATCTGACAGTTATGGATATTTAAATATAGTTTAATTGTATCTAATGCTGTGTACACACTAATCAATGTGTGTATCCAGCAACGGCTTTATACTGTACAATTCGCCGTCCATACACACGATGTATTGGCATATTACCTGCTGCATTTAAAATGCATGCCGTCATTCCCTGAGTCCTCCCAATGAGCCTGACAGGTCGTCCCAGGAAACGCGCATGATCGCTGGTACACACTGAGCGATGTGGACGATATATATATTGTTCCGATCCACTTTAGACTGATATATCATCCGATTTCTCTCCTAGTGTGAACCCGACTTTAGATAAAAGCACCTTTTTATGGGTCACCTACGTATGAGATGGTAGGTTTCGGTGTCACTACCATTGTATGTTGTTAAATACATGACTTCAACTGTTTTAGCTTGCGTTACGACGCAGTCAGGGAAATAAGACAGGAATGTTGTTTGAAACTTCCAAAAACTATTATCTAAATATCGTTATTTTTAGCGTTATTGAGGACATGACTGCACTGGAGGGAGAACCTTATGTGTTCCATTGGTAATTAAAGCAAGTAATTTAATGTCTACGTTGATCGCAGTTGTATCTTTGTCTACTTGCTATTCTTTTACATAATTTTCTGTGTTATTTTTCAGGAATGCCGCTTTGTTTTGTAGCTCTTTTTTAGGTTTCATAATTTACCTTTGGTACCGTGTAATATACCGCATAGTACTGCAGCCTGCATTTTGATGTTTCGGTGGTTTCTCTGTGGCTGGGTTCACTTATTTATTGGGTTTGCTCTCCATAACAACCTTCACAGCCTGTGGCTTCCTCAGTGTTATGCTCACTGGGGGAGATGTATCAAATCTTGGAGAGAGAGAGTGGGGAGAGATAAAGTACCAACCAATCAATTTCTACCTGCCAGTACAGACTGTTTTTGAAAAATTACGTTATCTCGCTCAACTTTGTCTCTCTCCAAGGTTCGATACATTTCCCCCACAGTGTGAAATACGTAAATATGAGGTCAGGAGGTATACATGGAGAAATAGCAAAGCTATTTAATACGCACACATGAATCCAAGGTAATGCAGAGCCCTTGGCTGGAGAGTACCTGAAACGTGCACAACAAATACAGTCTGTGAAAGGCAAAACAGATTGCTGGCAGAAACCTACAATTACCTGAGGTACAAGATAGGGATAAACTTGAGTCCAAGACGGAAGGTTCTGGTGATAAACAATGGCTTTACACAGCCGACACGGGGTTATTCAGACCTGATCGCTGCTGTGCATTTTCGCTCAGCAGCGATCAGGTATGAACTGCGCATGTGTATCAACCGCAACGCGCAGGCGCGAGGTCCACCCAGCGACGGGGAGCGCAGGACAGCGACGGGATGGCCGAAGAAAGTGATCGCACCGGAGATCGCAAGAAGATTGACAGGAAGAGGCCGTTTGTTGGTGTCAGCTGACCGTTTCCTAGGAGTGTCTGGAGAAACGCAGGCGTGTCCAGCCGTTTGAAGGGAGGGTTCCTGACGTCGGCTCCTGGCCGGATCATCGCATTGGAGGAGTAAGTCCTGAGTTGTGCAGAGACTGCACAAACTTTTTTGTTTGTGTAGCTCTCTCCACATCCGATCGCACCACTGCACAGCGATTACCCTCTCCCCCTGTAGGCGGCGACTACCTGGTCACAGCAGTGCAAAAAACACCTGCTTACGACCAGGTCTGAATCAGGCCCACAGAGCGGACAAAACTATAATGACCAGCACTAACAGTGGGATGGTATTGGGATCACGGCGCCTGGGATGCCGGCAGTCAAAGTACCTTCAGCGGCATCCCGACGCTCAGGATCCTGACATCTAAGTGGTAAGTTAGCTACCCCATACCTTGCAAACCCCAACCTTCCTTTCCCGCAGACTGACCCTAACCCCCCTATCCCCCTGCAGCATTACCCTCCCCGGTGGTGCTTAACCCTAACCCCCCCACACACCTTCCCACAGTCCTAAACCTAATCCTTCCTCCCCTGGGGTGCCAAACCCTAACCCTCCCCACAGCCTAACCCTAACCCCCCCCCCCCGCCCCCCCACTACGCACACACACAGCCCTAACCCTGTCTTCGCAGCCTAAACCTGACCTCCATTTCCCCCCACCCCCTGCTGCCTACCAGAGCGGAGTTCCGGCAGACTTCGATCAGGATTCTGGCGTTCGGGATCCCGTCGCCTGCATTTTAATCCATGCAGTTCGGAATTCTGGTGTCTGTGTCCCGATGCCAGGATCCTGACCAGATCCCCTAACACAGTGGTGGCCAACGCGTGGCTCTTGAGCCACATGATGCTCTTTCTTCATTCAAATGTGGCTCCCAACACTCAAAGTCACGTGACCACAAGAGATCTGTAAACCGCTGCACTCCAGCCAGACATGCAGCAGCACTACGTAGACTGAGAACTGAGGGAGGCAAATACACACGGGGGAGCTGGCTGGAGTGACACGGGCGGGTGCTGGCTGGAGTGACACATGGGGGAACTGAAGTGTATTATGTGAATCTGGCTTTTCAATATGTTTTATGCGGATCTGGCTTTTTCAATTATTTGATTATTTCATTGTATTTTATGTTCGATCTGGCTTTTTCAATGTATTTTATACCAGGGGCGTGGCCTAGCAGGCACAAGGTCACACCCCATTTTTGCAAGTGCGCCTTCGGCTCGAAGTTGGCTCTTTGATGTACCTAACAAGATTTCTTGGCTCTTTGTCTCTGACTGGTTGGCCACCCCTGCCCTAACACTTTGTCAGTGGGTTTAGAGGAACATCATGCAACAATGAGGAGGTTAACCTCTTGCAGGTAAGATCCACAAGTCCCAGATAAGGTGTTGCCTAAATACCGCCCACAGTGGAGAATATAGGTACTACACGGCAAGGATATGTAATGAGCGCTACAGCGCCACCCCAGGTGGACCGAAGCAGCACATGGTCCCAAATGCAAGAACATGGTTGTAACATCCAGCTGTTGTTGGACTAATAAGAATTGACTTATGTATAACGGGACCACTTTGCACACCCCTTGACTAGAAGTGTCAGCACTGATAGGCTGCAGTCACATTGATGTCACTGGCTACTAATGAATTGATAGGCTGCTGATTTATAGTGGAGTCTCATGAATATTATCGTAGTCCTAAAATAGCGGAAACCACTGTGGACAGGTGGACTGAAGAGACAATTCTGTTGACATGGTAGTGACATAATTGTGTTTCCTTTTTAGAACAAGAGAGAAAATTGGGTAATTCCTACTCCTTCACAGTTTACTGAAATAAACATTAATGAAATTGTTAGCGTTTTTATTATGTAAAAATAGCCTTAACTTCCTCTATATCAAAGAGCGCTGTAGGAAGCAGCGGGTCAGAACTAGGAAGCAATCTTCTCAGCAGCTTATTTCATTTCTGCAAACTTGGTGTCTATGTAAGAGTTTTTCGATTTGGAAATGACTGCTCATCAAACTCATTTACATCTTGCATGTACTGTCATTATAGAAAGGTGGCTAGAGTGCGTGCAGCAGTATGGATATACCATATACAGACGTGTCCTCTTACACAGAATCAGTTGCAAAGGAAGGGGGGGGCCTAGTTTGCACACCATTATTAGGTAATGAGGTGCTGCTCTGCTTGAGACTTAATGCAATGTACAGAGGGAAAAAGATGCAGGTGCACTATCTCACACTAGCTCAACCTGTAATAACCAGAGGCATTTAGCATAATCCTGGCCAGGGCTATGAGCTTACCCACCGCACCAAGGTATCCTCTCATTGGGTAAGTAACTAACACTAACTGCAGGGGTTCAGGTCCGGGGGGCAGGACACCCCAAAGCCACCCACACTTTCACACCATTCTTTTTCATCGCTTCACATCACTCACATGCAGCAGCAGCTGCTCCTACCTATTTAACTCTTTACTTGTATCACTCTTGCGGTGCCCTGGGGTTGTCTGGCTGGGTGGCTTTGGGGTGTCCTGCCCCCCCGGACCTGAACCCCTGCAGTTAGTGTTAGGGACTTACCCAATGAGAGGCTACCTTGGTGCGGTGGGTAAGCTCATAGCCCTGGCCAGGATTATGCTAAATGCCTCTGGTTATTACAGGTTGAGCTAGTGTGAGATAGTGTCCTCTTACATCTTTGCTCTGTGCGCTAAAAGGCGCTTTACACACAACGCACGAGTACCGTGTGACTCGGTAGTGGTGAGCGTCTTTTTTTTTTGCGGGTTTTTTTTCCTGCGAAAATGCATCTTAGATGCAAAGTAATGTAATAAGACGCACAAGCGTCCTATTTTACACACACGCACTGCTAGACCACCAGGGAATGTTTGTCGACATATCATCCATGTAGACATAAGACCTGTCACCATTCATCCCCAACCCACCAGATAGGGGCAGATTACAGTAGTCATGTTGGGAGATGATGAGAGAATGTATAAGAGTTTGGTTTCATCTTGGGTAAGCAATGGGGTGTATTCTAACAATATTTCGAATGTAGAGATGACAGGACTGAGGGCTGAATATCCCAACAATTGCGGTACACCCTGCCACACATTCCGCCATAATCGCATGTGTATCGTAATTGGTTACGCAAAGAACAGCTCTCCTGCTAAGAGCTGCCCTTTGCGAACTGGGGACTTCCGTGTTTCAGCCCCGGGAGTCCCTCTGCACATGTGCAGATGGCTGCGGCGACCACCAGGGGTGCTGGGAGGGATCCGATTGTATCCCTCTCACAGCTCAATGCAGAAAGAAACCCATAGGCGTTGCTGGGCTTGGTGCAAATGTGAACCCCTCGGGTGATGAGTTATGCAAACTCACTGTGAATGTAGGAATTAGTGAACCATATACCCTAAGGATCCTACCTTGTACTTGGAGGTCTTCTCTTGTCTTCGCAGAGAGCTGAGTATTGTCAATTTACTCAGGATAAACAGTCACTGATTTTCGTCAACAACTCAATTTATTTATTAATATGGTTCAAAGATGCCCTTCTCTTTCATCAAGTATTACAACAAATGTCAATTTCACAAATTGGTTTGCTTTTCACAATACACAGGAACAATTGCCTACACAATAAACAGAATGTTTGATTAGGCCGGAACCTGTTGTCTCTGGGTCTTCCTTCTTAAGCGGATTAGAAATCTTAACTCTGAACATTTATGCATACCGCTAGTACCAGATACAAGAAGGTTAGGACAGTGAATTCCTCAATAACCAAAGTAGCAATAGAGTGTCATGCATGCACTGACAAGAACTATATTAAAGTGACACAAATCAATGTTCTTTTCCCCTTTAGTTTATACTGCGCAGGTTATTAGCTTACTACCACGTTGGCGCACATGAAGTTTATGGCGCCTAATAGGAATCTTTGAAGTATAGCGTTTATATGTACTCCCTACCTTTAGCCAAGAACAATCCTGCTTGTATCCTTTCCATACGAGTACTTTGTAAATAAGTTGAAAGTATTCCCTTAACTGCAGAAAGAGTTAATTGGTGCTGATAAATCTCTGTGAAGGTGAAGCAGGCTTAATATATTGGTCCTAAATGATTGTCTCGAGCTGAACTCTGTATCCCTCTGAATACGATAGGTACCTGGTCCTGCCTGGCTGTTTACTGACTGTGCGCTGGACAGGGCTCACTTAAACCCAGCTTAGGTTTTTGTAGTTCACCTGCAGTGTCCTCAACGTATTAGTGCAATGCAATAGCTAGAGGTAAACTGTGTAATAATTATGAGGTCTCAGCTAATACTTTAAGTCTCTGTATTCTCTATGCTGCTGTAATATCAGGGTCTTCATGACTTTAGGACAGTGGCACTATGCTGCAGCAATTGGCTCTAACTACATGCCAAAGTGAGGTGATACTGTGTCCGGTCTAAAATAGCTTCTCTTGCTCTGGGCAGTCAGTGTAGGTTGAAATAGGCCATTTTAGATTAATATTGTTCAGTTGGATGTGAGAATCCCTTCAGGGACATACAGCCCTACTATAGCTGTTTCTGTGCGCCCTCTGATTGCCTTATATGGACTGTCTGGGGCCACCTCCTGATCCTCCCTGTGTGTTCACACACTTACTCACTGTCGGGCAGAGTCTCCATCTATGAATGTCAGTCACCTCCAAGACACTTTCCTGAAGGCGTTCCCGCTAGAAGTATCTTACAGCAGGCAGTCAGAGGGAGGGATCCGCTACCGCTCCCGTCATCAGCGTCAGCGATGACATCTTCTCTGGAGCGCGGATAAGGATCTCCACACTGGACTAACTCTCGAAGCTCAGCGGGACACACCGGAGTCTGTTCGGGGTAATTCAGCTTAACTTTGTCATCAGATGCAGGTACGGAGCGGTTACCCCAGCTGTTAATGCCGCACCGAGTACGCAGCACCAGCACACCTCTCTCTGTCGCCTCAGCGAGTTCTCCATCAACTACCTCTCCCAACTGTGACTGGCCTCACCACCTGACTGGTCATGTGACCTGCTCCTGAGCTCTTGAGCAGTTGCTGGGGCTGCGGTCTGTCAGTTATATAATGGCATACACCTGCACTGTAGTGTGATGCACAATGTCAGACATACTGTAATACTTCACATTGTGGGGTATTACACATATGGAAAACTCGGCCAAAGACCCTAGTACATCCGACACTAAGAAAGAGACTAGATAGTAGGAAAAAGCTGAAGATGGACTCTCGGGTGACGCCAAAGCAGAGCAAGGGAAGTGGCAGTGAGGGAGACTGGAGGACAGGTGACTCTGGGAGGAGTAAGATAACATCTGTTTTGGACATGTTGAGCTTTAGATAATGTTGGGACGTCCATGTGAGTGCATTATGGAGACATTGGGCCACAAGAGGTAGCAGAGAATGGGGAGGTATCTGATGACAGATGAGCACATCCAAGAGGTTGAGGGACTGAGAGCCTTGTGGGACCTCAATGGAAATTACTAGGTGATGGAAGTATGTACCAGAGGTAGCGAACGCCTATGTAGTGGTTGAATTAGTAGGAAGTGAACAGGAATAACATGAAGGGCCTGGAGGAAAGGTTGTGTGAGAGAAGGTGTTATTCTAACTTTAGTATCGTTTCGGCAGCTGTTAATTAAAATAAAGCAGGAAAAATTCAAACAAAACCTATACCATTTATTGGCTACTGCGCAGAGTGGGGGTGGGGGTATCTGTTTCCTGTTTCCCGAGACTTATAAATGGCAATTTGGGTACAGGGTCAAAGTCTTGCACTTTGCCTTTGTTTTTACAGTGCTAGGAGTATGTTCCTTTATGCATCTCATGTACTTTAATGAGCGTTGCTGTACAACTTCATTGTATTTTACAAGGTTTCTGAATGCCGCAGACATTGTTAAAATTAATGCAAAGTAACATCGCGATTGAACTTCATTTCTATAATAAATGTATGCATACCTCTTCAGTGACCCCTTCCCTCTCCTGTTCTCCCCGCTCCATCCTCTCATCTCCCACCCAAATGAAACCTGCTTGGTCATTCTCCTTAAATCCCACAGATTATACGTCCCCTTATCGCTAGTATTACTGTACCCTTATCGCTAGTGTTACTGTCCCCTTTTCTGCAGCGGGGTACACTGGGATTTCACAGGGAATACATCGGGGTGTAGAGTTGGATCTTGATCCGAGGCACCAACAGGCTAAAGCTTTGACTGTTCCCAGGATGCACTGCACCACCTCCTCTATAGCCCCGCCTCCAGGCACTGGAGCTCAGTTTGTAAGTTGGTGCCTGCAGAGCAGGTCACTAACAGGTGGGGCTGCGCTAGGCAGCCCTGAACAGAGCTTTTTAAGAAGACTTCAAGGGCTGCAGCACTTTATATGTCAATGTGACATACTGTGCTGCGGCTCCATCACCTCCCCAGCAGCGCTGCATACTCCCGCGGCCGGGTTCCCGGGTACTTGTAGCAGAGGTGCATCGGTCATCAGGTACACCACCGCTGACGCTCTCCAGGATCGCATGGCTGCATGGCAGGGAGGAGGTAAAAGGGTCCCCCAGGTGGGACTTGCCGGTAAATCGCGGTCCCAGGAGGACCGTGCCGCTGGGGTGGACACTGTACTGCACAGGGACCCCACTATATCCGAAAAAGGGGGGAACCTGGATTGCACATACTATTACTAAAGATATCAAGAGGTGCTATCATGCTGAGGCTTCTAATACTGTGCTGGGGGAAGAGAGATGCAGATGCACACTCTTAGCACTAAGAACACTGATAATAAAAATAATTTAAATAAACCCTCACAATTAACATGGAGTATAATTGAAGTTCTTAGCACACATTTGCGCAAATATGCGGGCCCATGTACCGCGGCCAGGTGACTTCATCACATGGGTCCCTAACATCCCTAATACTATCACATTCTATAAATTTATTCAGGACTTACCTCTAAATAGGGCCTTATCAATGTGTGATCTGAAATGCAGGAACCCAGCTAATTAAAACACCTGAGGGTGAATGGGAGGAGTGCCAATACCAGAGGAAGGAAGTCTTGCCTTCCAGTGTACAATATATACACAAATATAGTGGAAAAAGGGGGGAACCTGGATTGCACATCCTATTACTAAAGATATCAAGAGGTGCTATCATGCTGAGGCTTCTAATACTATGCTGAGGGAAGAGAGATGCAGATGCACACTCTTAGCACTATATCCACCAGGGCAGGGAGCATAGATTTACTAAAATCCGTTTTACATAGGCTCCACAGTACCCGGTGGTGAGGACCAGCATAGGGTATAAGGCGCTGACCTGTAGCCCCTCCCCCAGCTCCGGGCGCCATCTACTGCTGGTGTTCCCGTCCTGGAGCTGCATTTCACTCTCCCTCACTCCCTGACTGAGATTTTGGCAACATCTTAACATAGCTGCGATGATCCTGGGACTGCAGGGCACTATCTCCTCTGTAAAGCCGCCTGTATCATCAGCGCTGTGCATTTACGGACACTTAAGTATTCTACATGTCATTTTAGACCGTGTTAGTTAAGAACAAGTGTACCGCTGTCTGAATATTTAGTACGAGTATTCTGTGATACAAATCCAGTATTTACTGTGCATTGTTATATCTATATGCTTACATATCTATATGTAGCTTTACTAGTCCAGTACAGTTTTATTGTTTATCTGTAATAACTTCTGCATTGTACCTGTGACTGAGTGTGCCTGTAGCTGCTGTGTGGGGGAAATTTTAGCTGATGGTTCAGGCACTGGATGCCATACACCTCCCAGTCAACCCGCAGCACCTGTGGCCAATCAGGAGCCACCTTGGGCAGCGTTCTCAAGTATGCTGAATACACTTGTGACACATCTTACGCCCCCTGTGGGACCTCCAGTGCCATTACAGCCACATATTGTCCCTGTAGTTAATCCGCGGACCCTCTGTCTACCCAGTTACAACAACTAACTCAATCTTTGGTTAGACAAAAGTCTACCCCATGCCCCTCTGGGGCCAAGGGGTCATCCAAGCAGGCCATTTCTTCCTCACAATCCACTAATATTTTGGATAATTCTTCTGATGAGGATGGGGAATATACTGATCCGTCAGACACTGATACAGTCGCTTCTGATGAGGAATCTACAACCCAGGTGGATGTTCCTGACCTAGTGGAGGCTATTAACCTGATTCTCCAAATAGATTATGAGATTGAGCGCACTACTGCGTCTAAGAAACCTGATAAGTTCAAACGTCAGAAGGTTACTAAAGTAGTCTTACCACATTCTGACCATTTATTTGACATACGTCAGGAATCCTGGTCATCTCCAGGAAAGACATTTTCCCTGTCTAAAAAGATGCTTGCTCGTTATTCTATCCCTGTGGAGTTGAGTAACAAGCGTGACACTCCACCGCCGTTGGAATGTCATGTTGCCCGTCTTGTGGTGTCATCTACTCTGCCTGTCACTACTGTCACCTCACTGAAGGAACCGACGGATAAGCGTGTGGAGGGTTGCCTGAAGTCTATTTACTCCCTTACAGGTGCTGTACATAGACCCACTATGGCAGCCTCCTGGGCTGCGAAAGGAATTGAAGCATGGGTTCAGGCAATTGAGGATGAGCTGCTTCAGGATTTTTCTGACACTGTCAGACAATATCTGTCTTATATTACCACAGCCTACCACTATATTCAGGAGGCGGCCTCTGAGGCAGGTGTTATTGCGGCCAAGGCGTCTACTACGTCTATCCTGGCTCGCCGAATTCTGTGGTTACGGTCCTGGAAGGTGGACCTGGACTTTTAAGGGAGACATCCTTTTTGGGGAGGATCTGAACAAGATTGTGACTGACTTGGCGACTGCTAAGGCTGTGTTTCTCCCAAGTACTAATCCTTCTGCTCCGAAGGCTAAGGGGTCTATTCAGTTAGCAGCGATAACGAACTTTTCGCGTGAAAAGTCCGGTTTTAGCGCGAAAAACCAGACTTTTCCCGCAAAACGCAATTACAGCCTATTCAATTTTCCGGGAAAATTTATCGGTGATCATTTTTTCACTAATTTCACTTCACCTACTCTGAAGCATGTGAAAAGTTGGAAAAAGTCACTATTTTAAGGTAAAAATGTTTGGATATGGTACAGAACTCCTGGGACACCCCCCTTAATGACTAATTAGGCACGTTGAAGTTTTTAATTATTTTTAATTGCCCAATAATGACATGTCATTTTTGGGGTGAAAAAGTACAAAGTGATGGAAATTGGGGTTCAAGGTATGGGACAGGTATATTGGGGTGCTTTATGAGTGGGACAGATGTTTTTAGGCTTGCAGATGGGAGTAATCGGTCTGTTTCCACTTTTTTTTAAAGTACCCTAAAATGATCCAAATATATACTTATACCCATTTTCATGTAACCCAAATTTAATGAGAGCATTTATTTTGCTCAAAAAAACTTGTTTTCTATCGTTTTTTTTGCGTTTTTAAAAAAAATGCATATAACAGCACAATTTAAGTCCCCAAAAACTCTCTAATGTGATCTCTAATACACTTCTCTTCTGTTTTCCTATGTTAGTTTAGCATTTTTTGGGGTACAGGCTGATTTCCCCATTTTCACCTGTACTTTTCACTGCAAGAATTTTCACGTGAAACCCATTTGGAATTAAATAGGTCGAAAAACGGAGCGTTTTCGCAGCAATTTTCGCCCGATTGCCGCGAAAAATTGCAGTGAATTTGCGGATAATTGAATACCCTGGTAAGAGTACCACTTTTCGTTCCTTTTGACCTCCAGGGAAAGCAAAAGGTCAGACATACCCGAGACAGGCCCGTGCTTCCAAAACATCTAAGCCAAAACCTAAACAATTCTGGGCCGCCGGTCAGCTTGCTTCCAAACAAGACAAGCCTGCTGCATGAAGGGGCGGGCCTCCCCCTGGGGAACCCCAGGGTGGGAGGCCGACTTCTGCAGTTCGCCCAGGTCTGGCTAAAGACCACTTCGGACGCCTGGGTGCGGGAAGTTGTCTCTCATGGGTATGCAGTCTCTTTCAAGAAGCATCCCCCTCGCCAGTTCTTCTCAACTGTTATCCCTTCGGATCCATTGAAAGCGCAAGCACTACACTTGGTTGTGCAATCCCTCCTGGACACAGGAGTGGTAGTCTGGTACCTCTGTCCCAGAGAGGCAGGGGATACTATTCGACCCTGTTTCTAGTTCCAAAGCGAAATGGGTCCTTCCAGCCGATAATCAACCTCAAATCATTGAACAAATTTGTGAGAGTGTCCAAATTCCGTATGAAAACTCTGTTCTCTATTGTACTGGCCATGGAACCCGAAGACTATATGGTATCCCTGGACATACAGGATGCTTAACTGCATATACAAATTACCATATTGCATCAGCAATATCTGCGGTTTGCTATTGGTAACCTACATTATCAATTCAAGGCTCTGCCATTTGAACTGGCCTCGGCCCCTCGGATCTTCACCAAGGTCATGCCCGTGATGACGGCCCCTCTCCGCCGTCAGGGAATCTGGATCCTGCCATATCTGGATGACTTGCTGATCCTGGCGAACTCCCAAGATGTTCTCCTCAGTCATCTGGAACTGATGGTCCAATTCCTACAAGCCCACGGGTGGCTCATCAACTGGAAGAAGTCCTTGCTGGTCTCTGCTCGGAGCATGGTGCACCTGGGGGCACTGCTGGACACACACAGCCAGAGATTGTTTCTGTCTCCAGAGAAAGTCCTGGGGCGCGGTGTTGGAGCAACACTCACTCCAGGGTCGGTGGACCAGGGAGGAATCTCTCCTCCCGATTAAACATTCTGGAATTGTGAGCAGTGTTCAGTGTGTTGACACTTGCCCTGCTTCTAGTACAGAACAGGCCTGTTCAAGTACAATCGAACAACGCCACCACGGTGGCATACATAAATCATCAAGGCGGCACTCAAAGCCGTATGGAAACGATGGAAGTGTGAAAAATCCTTCATTCGGCGGAACACCATCTGCCAGCCATATCGGCAGTGCTCATTCTGGGAGTCCTCAACTGGGAAGCGGATTTCCTCAGTCGTCAGGACGTGCACGCCGGAGAGTGGAGTCTTCATCAGGAAGTTTTTCAACTCCTAGTGGACAAGTGGGGCCTACCAGATGTAGACCTGATGGCGTCTCGACACAATCACAAAGTTCCGGTTTTCGGATCAAGGACAAGGGATCCTCAAGCAGCATTCGTGGACGCACTGGCAATTCCATGGAACTTTCGGCTGCCCTACGTGTTCCCTCCAGTGTCACTCCTGCCCAGGGTGCTAAGGAATTTCAAGCAAGAAGGAGGTATACTACTTCTAGTCGCTCCAGCGTGGCCCAGACGGCATTGGTTCTCAGACCTGCAGGGTCTGTCGATGGAGCGTCCTCTTCTACTTCCTCAACGCCCAGACCTCCTCGTTAAGGGCCCTTGTGTCTACCCGGACCTGGCCAGACTGGCTTTGACTTCTTCTGGCCTCCCTCAAGGTTCACATATCTGCCTTGTCGGTGTGGTTTCAGAGAAAAATTGCGTCTCTTCCTGACGTTCATACATTCACTCAGGGCGTATTGCGAATTCAACCTCCCTATGTCCCTCCTGTGGCTTCATGGGATTTGTCTGTGTTCCTGAATGCCCTGCAAGAGTCTCCATTTGAACCTCTCGAGATGGTGGACCTTTAAATGGCTCACTGCCAAGGTCCTCTTTTTGCTGGCTATTGCCTCTGCTAGAAGGGTTTCGGACATAGGGTGTACGGCAGGACAATGTACCTTTCTGATATTTCATCGTGACCGGGTGGTTCTTAGATCTCACCCAGGTTATTTGCCTAAGGTGGTGTCATCTTTTCACCTTAACCAAGAGATTGTGGTTCCGGCCTTTATCTCTTCTGACTTGTCCTCCAAGAGCGGTCTTTGGATGTGGTACGGGCTCTCCGTATATACGTGGACAGGATTGCCTCTATCAGGAGGTCAGATTCCCTTTTTGTACTTTTTGGTTTTCACAAACGTGGCTGGCCTGCGAATAAGCTAACCTTGGCCAGATGGATTAGAATGGTGATTGCACAAGCTTATGCACAGGCTGGTCTTCCATTTCCTGTTGCTATCAAGGCCCATTCTACTCTGTCTGTTCTTGGGCGGCCCGCCGTAGCTCGTTCGCAGAACAATTGTGCAAGGCGGCTACGTGGTCCTCAGTGAACACGTTCATTAGGTTCTATGCCTTTGATACTTCCGCCTCCCAGGATGCTTCCTTTGGATGCCGGGTTCTCATACCCGCTAAGGTGCGTCCCCTCCCATGAGGAACTGCTTTAGGACATCCCCGATGTTATTCCCTGTGGAATACAGTGTACGCTGCTGCAGAAAAGGAGATTTATGGTAAGAACTTTCCTTTGTTAAATCTCTTTCTGCGAGGTACAGTGGATTCCACAGGGCGCCCACCATGACGCACTTAGCTTCTTTGGGTTTGTATGGCATTAGCCGCAGGTACCTTCTCCTGTTGTGAGAATGTGGTTCGCTGTGGCTACTAACTGTTATTGTCTCTCTTACCTGCTACTGCCTGGAGGCGGGGTTATAGAGGAGGCGGTGCAAGGCATCCTGGGAACAGTCAAAGCTTTAGCCTTTGGTGCTTCGGATCAAGATCCAACTCTACACCCCCCGGTTATTCCCTGTGGATTCCAGTGTACCTCGCAGAAAGAGATTTAACAAAGGTAAGTTCTTACCATAAATCTCCTTATTGCTAGTATTACTGTACCCTTATTGCTAGTATTACTGTCCACTTATCGTTAGTATTACTGTTTCCTTATCGCTAGTATTACTGTCCCCTTATCGCTAGTATTACTGTCCCCTTATCCCTAGTATTACTGTCCCCTTATCGCTAGTATTACTGTCCCCTTATCGCTAGTATTACTGTTTCCTTATCGCTAGTATTACTGTCACCTTATCGCTAGTATTACTGTCACCTTATCGCTAGTATTACTGTCCCCTTATCGCTAGTATTACTGTTTCCTTATCGCTAGTATTACTGTCACCTTATCGCTAGTATTACTGTCCCCTTATCGCTAGTATCGTTTGGGTACTTCATCCCGGCGGCCAAATCCCGACCATCAGAATGCCGGCAGGGGGGCAAGTGGAACGAAGCCCCTTGCGGGCTCGCTACGCTCGTCACGCTGCGGATTCAGTGTTGTTTTCTTAATAAAGTGACCGGGAACCCCAATTAGTGCACTGTAGGGGTCATTCCGAGTTGTTCGCTCGCAAGCTGTTTTTAGCAGCTTTACACACGCTAAGCCGCCGCCTACTGGGAGTGAATCTTAGCATCTTAAAATTGCGAACGAAAGATTCTCAAAATTGCGATTACACACCTCTTAGCAGTTTCTGAGTAGCTTCAAACTTACTCGGCATCTGCGATCAGTTCAGTGCTTGTCGTTCCTGGTTTGACGTCACAAACACACCCAGCGTTCGCCCAGACACTCCTCCGTTTCTCCAGCCACTTCCGCGTTTTTCCCAGAAACGGTAGCGTTTTTTCACACACACCCATAAAACGGCCTGTTTCCGCCCAGAAACACCCACTTCCTGTCAATCACATTACGATCACCAGAACGATGAAAAAACCGTGAGTAAAATTCCTAACTGCATAGCAAATTTACTTGGCGCAGTCGCAGTGCGAACATTGCGCATGCGCACTAAGCGGAAAATCGCTGCGATGCGAAGAAATTTACCGAGCGAACAACTCGGAATGACCACCTGTGTCCCCTCGCTTGGCTCGTCATGCTTTGGGCAAGGTGCCTCACTGCGCTCGGCACAGGTTACTTACTATTCCCAGTCGTAGTCCACGTGGATCGTGAAGTATAAAAATTAAAAAAAGTGAAAAACTCATGTCGACCTAATGACCTTGTCCTAAGTGTTATCGACCTAAAGACTGGATACCACGTGCTCTTTAGGGGAGCTCATTTTCCTGCCAATTACTTCTTCCAATTCCTGCCTCCAAGATTTGGCTGTGGTGCTCCCTACCTCTGGAATTCTCTACCTCTACCCATAATACTCTCCACCTCGCTACAAAACTTTAAACATGCTCCCAATACCCACTTCTTCATCAAACGCAGCCATCTCTCATCCTAACCCTGTCGCCTGCTCACTGTCTACCCCATCTGTGTCACCCTTGTCCGTCTGCTCCTTCCCTTCACAATGTAAGCTCTCACAAGCAGGGCCCTCTCCCCTCATGTACCTTCCCTTACTTAGACTATCGTCTACTCCATACTCCGTACAATCGCACCTAGCCCTGATGCTTATCTTAGTGTCGTGTCCCCTGATGCAGCAATGTTTATATATAATTTACTTGTAGTACATTGTCTTGTACTGTAAGTCGCTATTTTCTTGTTTTCCTAATTGTTTAAGTACTTTGTTAGGTGCTGTGGAACCCTTGTGGCGCCATATAAACGATAATAGTAAATAATAATATGGTTTAAATCTGACCTGGTTGTTATTGAGTTTATTCATTTTATCACTGAAGTGTTACATGTAATGTTGACCAAGTATATTTTTTATAATTGTTAATATGTCCATCCACCCCCCCCTTTTTTTTTTTTTGCATCCCTATACCTAATAAAGTTCTTTGAAAAAAGCAAGAAACTGATGGAAAATGAATGCGCGTTTGTGTACAGGTCCATCTGCTTATATTACTTTTGGACTATCTGAGTCCTAGCGCGATTCATAGGCTTAAACTCCCCATCACCTGATGAATGCCCCCCTCCCGGCAGAGAAAGGCAAAACAATACCACCTTAATCCTTATAAATAAAGACACGGAGACTTGCATAAGGGGAAAGTAAGGTCAGCTTTATTTATTAATTTCAAACTAAACTAAGGTATAACTAAACTAGCATAACTCTAATTGAATGAAAGAGAGAGAATAAAGTATGGTGTCCCAGAAAGAACGGCCCCCACAGTGCAAGATCGCCAACTGCATACACCACTTTACCACAAGGGTTGGCGTGCAGCCAGCCACCTTAACCATGCCCAAGGTATCCACCTCCCACCCCAATGACACAACAACATGAGGCACACCTGGGCCGGTGGTGCCACTGACCCCGGTAGGGTAAAATCAGCCTAAGACATGTATTGGAGGGGAGAGCACCTCAATCCCAATAGACAGATGGCAACTGCAACCGTTCTTAACCCGCCATAAAAGCTGACACCAACAACATAACAACTGCACATGGGAGGGAGGGTGGGTAACATCCACGAGGAAACAATTCCCTTAAGGTGGGTACACACTGGCTGATATATCGGCCGTTCTCTTGAACGGCCGATATATCGCAGGTCCGTCGGCCAGTGTGTACGGGCGGTATGTCTGTGAACTCCGTCGTTCAGACGTATCGCGTCGGCCCCGCAGCACAGCCGACGGCCAATATATCTACCGATATATTGGCGCATCGCTGTGTGTGTACGGGCAGTCGGCCAACCGTCCGTACACATGCTGCGGCAGCCGGTGGTAATTGATAGCTGAACGCCCGCCCAGTACATGACGTCAGTCCCCGACGGTTCGAGCAGTGTGTATACTGAACACACTGCCCGATCCATCCATAGATATATCTGCCGATCAATTGATCGGCAGATATATCTACTAGTGTGTACCCACCTTAAGATGTATTCCTAGAGCAATCCTGAAATGGACCTAAAACCCCACCCCTTATCTCTCACCCCATAGGCTAACCAGACCTCACCCCACCTCACAACAAAGCCTCCCAGAAACATTAACCCTTTCCCGCCCGAAGGGAAGCAATCCCAGGCTCGGGTGTTTAATCTCCTCCATGCATATAAAATGCATTCCGTCCTACTTAACATTTGACATGTAAGTGAAAAATTAGACTATGTTGGGGGTTCACTGTTGTTGTTGCGACTATCTGGGTGGGTGGTCTTCAGGTTGCCGACTGTCGGGATCCCGGCGCACAGTATACCGGCGCCGGAATCCCGACAGCCGGTTTATCAACAGTTTTTCTCCCTCGTGGGGGTCCACGACCCCCCTGGAGGGAGAATAAATAGCCGTGCCCGCAAGGGGCTCATTTGCGCTCGCCACGCTGTCGGTATGCCGGCAGTCGGGCTTCCGGCGCCGGTATGCTGGTCGCCAGGAGCCCGCCCGCTGGCATACCATACCACACCCGTCTGGGTAACCCCCTACTTCTGTTCCATTTCAAACGTCTTCCTCTGGGCCCTGAGAGTCTGAGGATGGGACGGTTGGCTCTAGACGTGAAGTCATTCAGTGAATGTCATGAAATACATCACCTGTCACCTAAACACTTATAAAATCCTTCAACACAGGTCACTGTAAATATGTGTTAAGATTGTCAAGGGTGCGTCACAGAGGGAAAGGGAAAACACACCTGATTATCATTCTTCTATAAATGTCAGAGAGAGTTTTCTACATTTTCTACATTCTCTTCTTTTTGTTTGAACAATACTGCTACATTTCTTTTCTTATTTCATCATGTAAAATGATTAATGGCATTTATCTCTCTTCCAAACAGATACTTCCGCCTTGAGGCAATGACACTCCATGGGGGGAGATGTATTAGCTCCTCACATAGGTGTCTATTCATGAAGCAGTGAAAAGTGTGGAGAAGTGAGCCAGTGGAGAAGTTGCCCATGGCAACCAATCAGCTGCTTCTTATAATTTTATAGAATGCATTTTATAAATGTTAACTCAACACTGATTGGCTGCCATGGGCAACTTTTCCACTGGCTCACTTCTAGCCACTTTTCACTGCTTCATGAATAGACCCCTTAGAGACATCTGTTAATGTTGCTTATTTAATTGATAATGGGTTGTATAGCGCAGCATTGTATGAATTATTCAGTTTTGCGGTAACTGACCCCTCCGGCGCTCTATGTGCAACTTGTAAGACAGCGCCAAGCGATCAGGTCTGAATCACCCCCATTGATTGTTGGAATTGAGAGCCGCATTATCACCCACATATTATGTTTAATTAACCCCCCTCTTGTACCCTGACCCCAGAGCACAAGTTTTTTCCCCAAGGCCCTGCTTGTTCTTCTCATAGCTCCGACTAGTGTGAATAATGAATGTTGCCGAATTTCTGATTTTATAATTTAGTGACAGGAATATTTCTTGGTTGTAAGTTAACAGGCTGGAGATTTTACTTTACTGAGATTCCTTTGCTGCCCATATATACAAAATTATTGTGTCTGGTGATAAAGCTAAATATTTATCGTATATAAAACCCTTTATGAGGTCTAAGAACACTGTACGCTATTTATGTATGGAGTACCGTAAGGGTACGCACTTTGCGTAACAATCGCTTAGCCGTAGTCGAGACGCTCAAGCGTCACGTTCGCTCACGGCCAAGAGATTACAGGCAGGCATGCTATTGGCTGCCGACTAACGTAATGATTCGCTATAGCGTAGCGGACGCTCGGGACCACGAGGAGATCACCAGCGGCGCTGACGCTCACAATGTTAAACCTTTATATCTAAACCATAAACGGTGTATTATGCAGTAAAACCTTAGTGTAATGATAGAGTGTAAATGCAACACAGTGTAACCTTATTAACTTCAAAGCTGTTTGAGCGTCACCGACGCTCTGAGAGTACTTAACACTATAAGAAATACACAGATACCTGGGCTTAGGGTCTAACGCCTTATATATATATATTATGGATGGTATGCTTGCAAAAGAATAATACAATACAATTATACACTACCAATATAACATAGACTAACTAACCAGATAACTGCACAGGAAATACAATACAATACAATACAATTACGTTTAAGGGAAAATGAGAGAAAGAGGAGAAGAGAGAGAGAGAGAGAGAGAGAGAGAGAGAGAGAAATGGCTCACCATAACAATACAGACAATATGATTGCAGCGAAGCTTACACATGTGAGGAACAATCGCTGCGCAGTTATTCAATGCTGAGAATCTTTGTGGAGAAAATACTTGACCTTACCCATACTGGCAGTCCCTATATACACAACCCTACAATACCGCATGGGACAGAAGCTAGACTCCATTTTATTAAAGCTCCCATGATTCCAAAGACTGCACCACATGGTTGAAAGGGGGAGGGGAAAATACCCGGCAGCAGCCATTTTAGATTTGCAGGTCCAAACACATGGCACTCTCTGCTACACCACAATCACATAGCAGAAGACACAAGACTCCATTTTATTCCAAAATGTCCAAGCCTCAGAACAATGCATATGTTCTGATTTTACAATTCCAAACCATCTAAATCACCTTTCACAATTTCAATCCAACTTCCTAGAACCATCTTATTCACTTTCACATTCCAAACAACTTCCTAGAACCATCTTATTCACTTTCACATTCCAAACAACTTCAGTATCTCAATAACCAGAGCATATTCATCACAAGACCAGATCACAATGTAACCACACATCTCAGCCTGCCATTGCTACCAGCACATGTTCAAACGTAACTGCATGGTGGTATTTATGATTAACAAGATATATTATAACTAACCAGCACAATCTATTTTAAATCACCATAGGCAAACAAATACCACAAGTACTATGCTACAGATTGTCTACTGTTCCAATTCATCACAGACTTCACAGAGTGTCAACACAAACACCCAACAATCACACAACCAAGTTACAATATCCTATTTAATCCAGCACCATTGACCTTAAAGCAATCTGTCTATATTTCCTTATCTAGCCATGTGAATTCAATACTTAGCCTTTAGTTTGTAGGTCAGTCCTGGGGATGTAGCCGCCATGCTGCTGGGTGCCAGGTAGCTGTGTGAGTGAGTGCGTGAGCCCTGTGATCTCCAGTGGGTATATCATACCCTCATTCCAGCTGTGGGGGTGTGTCAACAACAAGATGTGTGTGTGTCCCTCACAGCATGTGAGCCAGCTGCATCAGTGGCCTTGGTTATGCAAAACAATGGGTGATGACCAACACATTCCTGTCTTGTGGGAAGCTATTGTTTGGCGAATACTATCTCACTGTCCACTCTCAGTTGAGACACTGACATATCAGCAATCATTCTTCTGGAGACAAATCCGGCCCCATTGGTAAACACAGGTGTTGGCCCTCCTCATTGAGTCTCAAAGCTCAGTGTAATTAAAGGCTATTGCACTCCGTCTGCAGGAAAGATACTGATTTGGAATACAATTAATCTTCAATTACTATTCCTGTGCTTACCTATGCATAACACCATGTGAAGCCCTCCCAACACGCAAACTATTGTTTGGGGGATCTCTAAGGTCAAAGAGCCATTTGAGACCCACTGATACCTGCTGGACTCAGGGGAATATTAACTTATAAAATACATTATTTTGATTAAATTATGTAACGATTGAGTCGCACGCTACGAACACATAAACTCTACCGTAAATGCGCACACCGTGCGCCTGCGGGTGCACGCGACTGTGAGTATGCGCACGTACGGGAGAGCGTACGCATGCGCAGCACGGACCTGTGTGAGGTGCAAATATGGTAGTGTGCATAGAGATATTTTTCTGACTTTGAAAGTCCACCCTTTGGCAGTCAACAATAACTGCCACCTTCTAAAACATTTCAAAAAGAGAAAAATATATGTCAGGGGTTAATACATTTCCATGGTTGGGTAAGGGAGGAGAGAGGAGAAGGTGTGAAGAGGGTATGACCTAGTGAGATAGCAGAAGCATGTGTGTATGAGTCCATGTTTGGGGGGTCATGTATCATCGTGCCGTACGTGTGGTACATCAAGCTTCGAGGTATTGCGAAGTATACATTTGAATTCCTTCTTATCCCGTATTAAGGGTCTGTGGATGGGCTGTCAAACTTTACCGAGCTCTTTTCGGCTGTGGTTGTAACAAAATGGGGAAGCACATTTTAGTTGATGATACATGAATGGGGGAATATGTGCTTGCTGATATCTGTGCCTGTATTCCCTATCGACTATGTGTATAATTACCTGAGGGTTGTAGAGATGAAGATAAGACATAATTACGGTAAATGCAGTGGTATTCTATGTCAGGTTAATGAACATTCGTCGATTGAGGTCTTGTTCGGTGTCTGTTGAATGCAGTCTTCTTTGTGCTTTTGCCCATTAGGTGCGAGCAAAAAGCTTTGTCAATGTCCATAGATTTACAAAAATGTTGGGCTAGCGTAATTTTAAAATTTCTAGGGAAACTGGGGATCTATGGCAAAGTTCATCAAATCTCTGGGTATAAGGTTGTCAAAACTTCTTCTTTAATCCATCCGTTGTCTGTATACAGGATCATCAAACTCCTCGTCAAAAGTGGGTCTTTTTACCTAGGAGAAACCGGAAAAACAGGTGAAAGAAACGGACCGTATAATCGCATTTTCATCACATCATTGTTTCTACCGTTGGGTCATAAATCAAATCCATTGGAATTACAATTTCCCCACTCCTTAGACTCATTACCTCAGGTAGTACTTTTCCAATATAACACAATCCTTCTGAGTTTGGGGCAAGCCGCTCATACGCCTTTCTCCCGCATGTGAAATATGCATCATCGGGGAGAACATATGGGACTGAATATGTCATTACCATGTTACACATTTTCCATGTGAACTCTCCTAACCCTAATTCTCCCATCTGTCTAGTACACCTATCAGTTTGTACGATCTGTGCACTGTATCCTAGTGATACCTCTCCAACTCTCGTGATCCTATTTCCTAGGGTATACCTATATCGGAAAGATTTTCCTCTACTGGCTATGTGGCGTATAAGCTCTGTATCTGTTGGCATTCTATCTGCTCTATATGAAAAGGTCATGGTTTGGTTACTCCATGACACTTCCCAATTTCCCGGCTTTCGGGGGTTGGTAATGTTAAAACATATTAGGGGTCTATCCACATGATATTGGTGGAGCTTCGAACTAGGAGGACTAGAGATATTAAACCTCCTGTCCACCGGTCTCCCACCCTTTAGCTCAAGTACCTCCCCTACCGTTAAAGGAAATGGTACTAGCCCTGATTTGCTGTGACCTTGAGGTACTTGAGAGCATACCCAACAATCTGTCTGATTTAACACACTACCCACTAAGGAGTGATAGTCACTCAATGGATGCCGGTCCATGTGGATATTAAAACTGGATTGGCATTTCTTAATGCACCCATCCTCAACTACATTGTCACGGAGCCTACAGATACAGTTTTCTTCAGCTAACAATCCAAAAAAATGTTTACAAATAACATGGCTCTTAGATTGTTTCCGGTACTCGCCTTTGTTCGGTGCTTGTGTTGCTATTGGAAATTTACACCTCCGTCTTAGTCATTGGAACCTTTCTGGTGTCAAAACTTCTTTCTCGACCTCACTGGTACTCTCACCGAAACAGACTGCTCTGGTCAACAGGAAAAATCCATATCACAGTCTCTTGGGGCAAGTCCATCTTACAGGAGGAGAAAAGAAGAAATTTGTAATGGGGTACAGAAAATCAGTTTGAGGGGGAGAGAAACTTGTTACGATAATTAGTTCTCTAGTCTTGTTGTTCTTCTCGTTCTGCTGTCATCTCAAAGGTGCTGTCTCTCAGTCTTCCAAACGAACATTCCGGTGATGCAATATTCCTTCCAAACCAGCGATCTTTCTGTAAGGAGCAAAAATCTTGCATTACCATTTGTCTAACTGATGTGTGACATACCATCTTTAAACCATGAAAACATGAGTGAGAAGAGAGAGAAAACACAAAAAAAAACAAAAGAGAGAGAGAACAATTTATATGCATATATATATTACATAAATCAACAATAGGAAAAGAGAAAAAAAAACATTTTTTTTTTTTCCAAACATTTTAAAACATTGTCAGATCATCAGGCTGTCATATCTACATGTCCAATGGTTTCCTTGCGCAGTCCCTCCCACCTGCACCTCCATACTCCACTGTATCTGGCCAGGATACATTGATGTGGGTAGATCATGCTGGGGTTTGGTAGACTTCTGCAAAGACCAAACAGATATGCAATGTTTGAGTCCTATCCATGATCGTCAGAGATGGGGAGAGAAAAGAAACATTTCACAGATACATTTACAACGTTTCACCCGGTCATTCCTGTGTCTTCAGGGAATGACCTCCCAATTTATTAACTGTTACCTCAGGCTTACCATCCGTCCTAGTGATCACCTTTCTTGACTACATATCATGAGTGTGGACCAAAATTCTTCCTATATGATCCCTGATTATAATTTGGTGTGTCATAATTTTGCTCATTCCTCTGTCTAGGGGGTCTGACTTTATGTGTGCTATTACAGTTGCTGGCATAATGCCCTTCTCTTTTACAAAGATAACAAACCCGGGGCTTCTTCCAAGTGTCAGTGACCTGAGGTTTTGGTTGATTTGATGCCTCCTCAAACGCTCGGATGCTCATCACCATCAACCGCTTTCCCTGTACCTCCCTGATTCCTTGGATACCATGATTATGTCGTTGTCTAGGGCGTTGATATAACTTCTGTGAATCTTTGATCATACACTTAGATCTTTCCTAGGATCTGGGAAATCAGACATGATTGATCTCAATTCTGTCCGGGACCAGGGATGGCGCATTGCACTGTCCTTGACGGGAATGATTCCCTGATCGTCAGTCTTCCCATTGGGGACTGTGATCACCCTGACAGGACTAAACTCAATTACATCACCTTGTTTTGGTCTTACAATATGGGGTACATTTGTTTGTGCGTGATATAAAACTTTGTACGTACCTGTGGACACGACCTCACCTGACCCTCCGTTAGGGGGTTTGATTATTGCCTTTACCGATTTGGTCGCGTCCACCTGGATGTCTTGTGTGATGGTTGCTGGGAGAGGTGCCGACATCGTGCTGGGCTCACTTTCTTGTTCGTATTCCTGAGGGAAGTTTGACATGGGGTGCGACTTGCACAGGTTAACATTTGTAATTTTTTACACTTTCATTTTCATAAACATTGTTACATTTTACACTTTCATTCTTAAGACAGTTACTAAGTGCGTTTTTATCGTACAACCTTGTGCCTTTCTCCGCAACCACAATTCTCTCCATTGCCATGTCTCTCCTCCCAAGATGAAAGTCAGATATGTCAGTTACCTCTCTTTGAAATTCACTTTCCTGTTGCCACAGGTTTAAACAATCATAATGTTTGCTCCGTCTCTTTGCTGATTTGATGAGACATATCCTCCTCCTTAAATTTTGCAACACTTCTGGGCTGAAGCTACCTACTCTTGGGAATTTCTCCCCGTCATGTACCGTCATTCTCTCCCATTCATCACATAAAACCTCTGTGTGTGAACCGTATTTTTCACACATCACGTACCTTGCCGACCCGACTGGTCGGTTTACTAAATCAACCCGAACCGAGGTTGATCGCCCCCTGCCTGAACAACTGGCCCCCATAACTTGTAGGTGTTGCTTTTCTTCAGCGAACCCTTACAAAAAACCAAGATGTCCGGGGCAGGCTGGCGGTGAAGTTTACCGAGTACTCCACTCACTTCTCGCCCACGTTGGCCAGTACTGCAATCACTGTATCCAGAGCTGTTGTACCCAACCCAGGGCCCCTGTGAACCTTTATTTACTGGGGCGTGTTCCCCAGCAAGTATCGGTTGTTGGATAGTTCCTGAGTGACCAGCGAACCTCCCTTAAAATAAAAAAAATTTCACAAATCACGTTAGAATGTACAAATAGTTTTATGACCGGTTTCGTACACAAATGGTACCGGTCAGACTAACTAGTGCACACAATTACGTGCGGTACAATCATTTAGCACATAAGCAACTAATCTTATGTACTGAGCGACCAGTGGAATCGAAAATTTCGGCTGCGAATTCCTTCAGCCAGAGCTTAAATGGCCTATATGGGTTCCGCACCAACCCTTCTTGGTGTTGTGCTACTTGTCTCTATAGCGGACTTTACCTGGACCTCCTTGTCTGTATGACCTCCTGGTCTGTATGACCTCCTGGTCTGCTATACTCTAATGCTCAAATTTTATGTTTTAACCAGAGATGCCTCCCTAGCCACCATGCACGTCACTTACATGTATGTACCTTCACGAGAACTCGATACTTTTCTTGTGGTTCAACCTCAAAATTGTATATAACACACTCACTCACCACATGTACACTTTTGTTTCTATTTCTATTTCTGCGCAGAAATTTTTCTTTAGACCAGATGTGTTGTGAATTTGGAGAAGGATCTGTTAATCTAAATTTCGGATACTAAAATAGACTTGCGCTATTTACCACGTTGCAACCTTTTCGCCTGTTGCAATAACACTATCGTGTGATTTGAGTTACGTGGGCGTACCCGGACGCTCCGTTGCGTAATATACGCTGCGTGCGTCGGCCTTTGAGTTGCGTACGCGAGTCTCAGCCCTTTGTTAGAGACACGTGCACGCAAAGCAAATATCCACCGTAACACAATGTACACTTTTATCAATGTAGATGATCCTCGATCATCTACCGCGCACCACACCAATCTCTCCTTATACCTTAGGTAGAGTTGCGTGTGGGCTTTTTACAATTATACCCTTAAATATTACTTTTTATCTTTTTAACTACTAATAGCAACAAATCTTTCTTAGCACGTTATCAATGCAAATGGCAAACAGGAAGGTGAGATGTGAAACTTACACAAATGAACATGCAATTCTAAATTAATCTAATAACATATATTGATGTAAGCACACGCATATAGATATTACATATATGAGACCCTATTAGTGCTTCTACTTTGCATATGAATGTGCAATTTCTTTCACTGCTGGGAGAGAGAAAAAAACAACAACAAACCAGTCCCACAGGTCATTTGCATTTCAATGGCCATCCTACAAATAGCAGCGTTAAAACAGGTTCTTGAAGAGAGACAGTTACAAAAAAAAAAAAAAAACTACTTGTGTATTTCTTAAATCAAATATTTAATTATTAACTGTTATTAAACTCTATCTGAACTACTTATGATTGACTATGATATGGACTAAACAAATGCATAAAAAAAACTCATTAAATGATGATTTCTTTTTGACAGTGGATGGCTGATTATTTCCTGAGTCAACTGAAAATCAGCCGTTCAAAAAAAAATATTTTTTTTTTGACCTTCCCAAAATGGCCGCTGCTCCTCCCCCATCCATGAGGTTTACACAAAATGGGGGACAGACCTTTTGTCACAAAGAAAAATCATCATGCCAGCCCCTCTTAGTTATCACGCTATGCAGAGCGATTAAAAATAATTTTAAACCTATTTAAACAGACAAACCATCTAATCTGCGTGTGCAGTTGGCACCAAATAGAAATAAAAACCAGATTTACAAAGACAATAACGTACTGTTCTTACCTTCCAGTTCCCGAATTCCCTCAGCACTCCTTACCAAGTGAAGCAGGCGCTTATCTGGTCAGCACTGCAGTATCCCCGACCTCCAAACGGTTTAACGAGGGATACTACCTTCCACTCTTTGCTGACCGATAATGTCTGCTGAAGTTACCTAGTGCAGATATGTGAAGACCGGAGGAGCCGCCAATTGATAAAGCTAAATATTTATCGTATATAAAACCCTTTATGAGGTCTAAGAACACTGTACGCTATTTATGTATGGAGTACCGTAAGGGTACGCACTTTGCGTAACAATCGCTTAGCCGTAGTCGAGACGCTCAAGCGTCACGTTCGCTCACGGCCAAGAGATTACAGGCAGGCATGCTATTGGCTGCCGACTAACGTAATGATTCGCTATAGCGTAGCGGACGCTCGGGACCACGAGGAGATCACCAGCGGCGCTGACGCTCACAATGTTAAACCTTTATATCTAAACCATAAACGGTGTATTATGCAGTAAAACCTTAGTGTAATGATAGAGTGTAAATGCAACACAGTGTAACCTTATTAACTTCAAAGCTGTTTGAGCGTCACCGACGCTCTGAGAGTACTTAACACTATAAGAAATACACAGATACCTGGGCTTAGGGTCTAACGCCTTATATATATATATTATGGATGGTATGCTTGCAAAAGAATAATACAATACAATTATACACTACCAATATAACATAGACTAACTAACCAGATAACTGCACAGGAAATACAATACAATACAATACAATTACGTTTAAGGGAAAATAAGAGAGAAAGAGGAGAAGAGAGAGAGAGAGAAATGGCTCACCATAACAATACAGACAATATGATTGCAGCGAAGCTTACACATGTGAGGAACAATCGCTGCGCAGTTATTCAATGCTGAGAATCTTTGTGGAGAAAATACTTGACCTTACCCATACTGGCAGTCCCTATATACACAACCCTACAATACCGCATGGGACAGAAGCTAGACTCCATTTTATTAAAGCTCCCATGATTCCAAAGACTGCACCACATGGTTGAAAGGGGGAGGGGAAAATACCCGGCAGCAGCCATTTTAGATTTGCAGGTCCAAACACATGGCACTCTCTGCTACACCACAATCACATAGCAGAAGACACAAGACTCCATTTTATTCCAAAATGTCCAAGCCTCAGAACAATGCATATGTTCTGATTTTACAATTCCAAACCATCTAAATCACCTTTCACAATTTCAATCCAACTTCCTAGAACCATCTTATTCACTTTCACATTCCAAACAACTTCCTAGAACCATCTTATTCACTTTCACATTCCAAACAACTTCAGTATCTCAATAACCAGAGCATATTCATCACAAGACCAGATCACAATGTAACCACACATCTCAGCCTGCCATTGCTACCAGCACATGTTCAAACGTAACTGCATGGTGGTATTTATGATTAACAAGATATATTATAACTAACCAGCACAATCTATTTTAAATCACCATAGGCAAACAAATACCACAAGTATTATGCTACAGATTGTCTACTGTTCCAATTCATCACAGACTTCACAGAGTGTCAACACAAACACCCAACAATCACACAACCAAGTTACAATATCCTATTTAATCCAGCACCATTGACCTTAAAGCAATCTGTCTATATTTCCTTATCTAGCCATGTGAATTCAATACTTAGCCTTTAGTTTGTAGGTCAGTCCTGGGGATGTAGCCGCCATGCTGCTGGGTGCCAGGTAGCTGTGTGTGTGAGTGAGTGCGTGAGCCCTGTGATCTCCAGTGGGTATATCATACCCTCATTCCAGCTGTGGGGGTGTGTCAACAACAAGATGTGTGTGTGTCCCTCACAGCATGTGAGCCAGCTGCATCAGTGGCCTTGGTTATGCAAAACAATGGGTGATGACCAACACATTCCTGTCTTGTGGGAAGCTATTGTTTGGCGAATACTATCTCACTGTCCACTCTCAGTTGAGACACTGACATATCAGCAATCATTCTTCTGGAGACAAATCCGGCCCCATTGGTAAACACAGGTGTTGGCCCTCCTCATTGAGTCTCAAAGCTCAGTGTAATTAAAGGCTATTGTACTCCGTCTGCAGGAAAGATACTGATTTGGAATACAATTAATCTTCAATTACTATTCCTGTGCTTACCTATGCATAACACCATGTGAAGCCCTCCCAACATGCAAACTATTGTTTGGGGGATCTCTAAGGTCAAAGAGCCATTTGAGACCCACTGATACCTGCTGGACTCAGGGGAATATTAACTTATAAAATACATTATTTTGATTAAATTATGTAACGATTGAGTCGCACGCTACGAACACATAAACTCTACCGTAAATGCGCACACCGTGCGCCTGCGGGTGCACGCGACTGTGAGTATGCGCACGTACGGGAGAGCGTACGCATGCGCAGCACGGACCTGTGTGAGGTGCAAATATGGTAGTGTGCATAGAGATATTTTTCTGACTTTGACACTGGGCATGTGGCCCGTTTTGACTATACTGCTTAGACATTGCCCCATGTGAGCTCAAAAAACAACCCTCATTGGGAGATGTACTCAAGCAGTGAAAAGAGTGGAGAAGTGAGCCAGTGGAGAAGTTGCCCATGGCAACCAATCAGCTGCTCTGTATAATTTTATAGTATGCACATTTTAAATGTCACTTCAGTACTGATTGGTTGCCATGGGCTACTTTCTTCACTGGCTCACTTCTCCACTCTTTTCACTGCTTAGTACATTTCCCCTCAGTCCTGATCAGATTCCAGACTAGGGCTGTAGTGCACACTGACAATGATGACTATGAAACCAAGCGTATGGATAGTATCGGCCCAGCTGTAGAGATAGGAACATCTCAATGTACACATTCAGTTCAGTGCACTCAAGGTGGGCACAAATACGGCTGGGTTGTGTTCAGCTCTGCAGTGGTCCCATTAATGAGATCCAGGATGCTGTGGAATACAGGATGTAGATGAAGCAGGGGTGGCTTAAAAGAGGAGGGAGCCCATGTGCAGTCTCCATGCATGCCCTCTATTCTCTCTCAGGTGGTGCAGGTGAGTAGACCGGCACTGTGCGCATGTCTCTGGGAAAGTGGCTGCCATAGTTTATTCCCAGTAATTTTTCCATCAAAGCAAGACTCTGGAAAGTCGAGTATAATATATAGGTGCAGGTTGTGGTATGTGAGCCCTGCACACTGTGCCCAGATTACAGATACGCAATTAAGAAGAAGGGTCTGTTAGGGGTTTAGACTGTATAGAGGTTTTCTTTTTGCTTACTACTGTAACTGGATTGTTCTAAAACAGCCCAGCTGTCTGGGTGGTCTCTCTTCTGGGCAGAGGTTGTCCTGTGACTTTCTGTCTCCCCAGGAGTTACTGTGTAGTTTTGCTACATCTCCCAGCATGCTTCTTTGTGATTTACTGTTCTTTAGCATTACTTCCTAGTAGGACTACATTTTACCAGCATGCTCCTCTGGGATTTCCTGTTTTGCTGGCCCTGTGAAATGAACACTCCTCTAGTCATGTTTGAATGTGGTTTTAAACGGGAACAGGTGCTGGGGGAAGGATGTCTGTCTATCCAAATCCTGTGTTGCCGGAAGTGTGTTTGTTTAGCAGTTTTAGAAAAGTGAGAGGCAGCAGGTATTATGAAGGTGCTGGGAGGTCCACTGGTGTATCCCTGTAAGCTACAGATGACAGGGTATAGTTGCTGGGACCCCACCATGTTGGTGAAGCGCAGTAGCCGTTCAGCCAGGACCCTAAAGAGTCTGCTGGAGCTGTTTACCCAAGATCCTGGTAGGAACTGTATTCTACTGAGGTAACTGCCTCTGATAAGCTCTGGGAACTTTGCTGGGACTTTTGAGGAGACGGTGTTCAATCGTATGAGATGTTGTTAACAGCCCTTTGGTGACTGTGTGATGTTACCTAGGAGGCTAATGTTGTTTTTTCTACATTAGCTTCCAATAAATTTGTGATTATAAGCTACATTCTCCTTACCTGTAAGAGTGCTATATGTAAAGGGGGGGGGGGGGGGGGGGAGTTCGAGAATACAATTTGGGCTTTATGTCCTAAATCTGGTACAGGGTCTACTTTTATACTTTCATCAGTGAGTTCCTTGTGTATTGATCTGTTTGCTGCTTTTCTGCTTTTAGTGATCAAACCATCTTCCATATTGTTTCTACCTAAAGGTCTCGTTTGTAATCACTCCATTGAATCAATCCTGGGAATATCTTTCTTTGTACACAGTAAAAGAAAAGGAGATTTTTTTGCTGCGCCAATGTGTCTCAATTATCTAAATATAATTTAAACAAAGCTAATAACTTAGAAATAAGATCACAAATGTCAGAAGTGTGTGCGCCTCTATAAGGAGTAGTGTGTTACTCCTATGCTGATGAACTGGAGAAGAAATGGATATAAAATAGAAGCGCTCAACACTGACTGACCCTGCGATCCAGGATTAATTCACAACCAAAGTGTCCAAAGGGATTTTTGATATATTAAAAAATATATTTATTACAATACAATAAAAATTGCACAATAAACCAGATATATATCTAACATAAAAACCCTTATCCTCACTGAGATTCTGTATCAAATGATATTCTACATTCACATCAGTTGCAAGTGTCAGCTAGATGACTAGCAGCAATTAAATTGTAACAATTGTTGCAGTAAAGTTACCAGGCTGTTTGTATGACACTGTTGAATATTCAGTCAAACACAATTGCTAAATGTAGAATTAAATATGAATATGGAATACAATCATAGGCTCTATATTCAAGAGCTGTATTCTGAAACGTCTCAAAGTTCCAGGAGCCGATAACAGGTGATAATGAATGGTTAGATTACCTCTCCGATAAGGCTGAGTGGTCCCGAGCGTCCTCGGGTGAGCCCAGAAAGCCCAGATTGAATGGCAGAGTTGAGAGTATTAGCCGTGCTGGCCGGGGTCCCGCTGTTAAGCCTGTTATCCCTGGGCGTGCATCGCCCGTTGCAGTCTATAGGGAAAGACAGGTGTGAGGCTGCTGTAATGGAAAGCCCGCTGCAGGAATCAAATACTTGGTGGAACGCCTCAATCTCCCTGGACTAGCACCGTCCGTTGAAGATGTAGGGGAGAGAGGCTGCTGGTTATCCACTGGCACTGTGCGGAGCTGGGAGTTCGGCTGTGTCCTGTCCTGGCACCCGCACTGTTTGCTCCCGTAGAAGGTATACCGGAGCCGTGCGGAGAGTGTCAGAGATTACAATCAGTCAGTGAGGAATAAGGGGGAGGAGTCCTGACGCGTTTCGTCACGTGACCCGTGACTTTGAAAAAGTCACGGGTCACGTGACGAAACGCGTCAGGACTCCTCCCCCTTATTCCTCACTGATTGTAATCTCTGACACTCTCCGCACGGCTCCGGTATACCTTCTACGGGAGCAAACAGTGCGGGTGCCAGGACAGGACACAGCCGAACTCCCAGCTCCGCACAGTGCCAGTGGATAACCAGCAGCCTCTCTCCCCTACATCTTCAACGGACGGTGCTAGTCCAGGGAGATTGAGGCGTTCCACCAAGTATTTGATTCCTGCAGCGGGCTTTCCATTACAGCAGCCTCACACCTGTCTTTCCCTATAGACTGCAACGGGCGATGCACGCCCAGGGATAACAGGCTTAACAGCGGGACCCTGGCCAGCACGGCTAATACTCTCAACTCTGCCATTCAATCTGGGCTTTCTGGGCTCACCCGAGGACGCTCGGGACCACTCAGCCTTATCGGAGAGGTAATCTAACCATTCATTATCACCTGTTATCGGCTCCTGGAACTTTGAGACGTTTCAGAATACAGCTCTTGAATATAGAGCCTATGATTGTATTCCATATTCATATTTAATTCTACATTTAGCAATTGTGTTTGACTGAATATTCAACAGTGTCATACAAACAGCCTGGTAACTTTACTGCAACAATTGTTACAATTTAATTGCTGCTAGTCATCTAGCTGACACTTGCAACTGATGTGAATGTAGAATATCATTTGATACAGAATCTCAGTGAGGATAAGGGTTTTTATGTTAGATATATATCTGGTTTATTGTGCAATTTTTATTGTATTGTAATAAATATATTTTTTAATATATCAAAAATCCCTTTGGACACTTTGGTTGTGAATTAATCCTGGATCGCAGGGTCAGTCAGTGTTGAGCGCTTCTATTTTATATCCATTTGTACACAGTAGTATGTGTAGCTCACAGCGTCACAACGTTACTATGCATAACACATAAATAGTTATACATAGACATGCATAGACAGGCTCAATCGCTCTGTCAGATGGCCAACACAGGAATCGAGAGATTTAGTGGAGTGAAAATCTGATTTTACATTATGGTATCCTGCTAGTGTCCCAGAAGTCAGAATATCATTAATGGCATTTCCAAACTTGTATGGATTGAGTACAAAACAGGTTCCAGGCTTCCTACACAGGATCTCGGCTCAGCGCCTCTCCTGTGAGTACACTTTACATTCACAAAATGAGAGAAAATTGGATGTAAGAATCTTAATGTCATCAACTCAAGAGTGTAGTTTATCACCGCGCTCATAATCCCAGCATTATTTGTACAGAGTGAATGGATATGATTGTCTGGATTAGTAACTTGAACAATGCATTCAGACACGCACTGGGGCTGCTATGCGGTAAATATGCGGAATTGCACATTTACAGTATTGCACCCCATTGACTTAACGCTCTGGAGTGAAATTTCTCCTCAACAATTCTGTTGCATATCATATGGTAACTCAGCAGCAACAGTCTAGAGCAACGGTACAGAAATATATATATTTATTTTTAAGGAAAACCTGGTTTTATTCCAACCCTGGCCACTGTACAGCACAATTCTGTTCTATGTATATGGATGCTTCCCCTGTATAAACCAAGGGCTTCTATGCAGCTTTTGTTACATGCTTCTGCTGTAAATGCTACACATGTGGTACTTGAGATTTTCTTGTCATACTGGGAGCAGCTTATAGACATTTCATTTTTATATATATATATATATATATATATATATATATACACACACTGCTCAAAAAAATACAGGGAACAGTAAAATAACACATCCTAGATCTGAATCAATGAAATATGCTTATTAAATACTTTGTTCTTTACATAGTTGAATGTGCTGACAACAAAATTACACAAAAATTATCAATGGAAATCAAATTTATTAACCCATGGAGGTCTGGATTTGGAGTCACCCTCAAAATTAAAGTGGAAAAACACACTACAGGCTGATCCAACTTTGATGTAATGTCCTTAAAACAAGTCAAAATGAGGCTCAGTAGTGTGTGTGGCCTCCATGTGCCTGTATGACCTTCCTACAACCCACACAAGTGGCTCAGGTAGTGCAGCTCATCTAGGATGGCACATCAATGCGAGCTGTGGCAAGAAGGTTTGCGGTGTCTGTCAGCGTAGTGTCCAGAGCATGGAGGCGCTACCAGGAGACAGGCCAGTACATCAGGAGACGTGGAGGAGGCCGTAGGAGGGCAACAACCCAGCAGAAGGACCGCTACCTCTGCCTTTGTGCAAGGAGGAACAGGAGGAGCACTGCCAGAGCCCTGCAAAATGACCTCTAGCAAGCGACAAATGTGCATGTGTCTACTCAAACGATCAGAAACAGACTCCATGAGGGTGGTATGAGGGCCCAACGTCCACAGGTGGGGGTTGTGCTTACAGCCCAACACCGTGCAGGACGTTTGGCATTTGCCAGATAACACCAGGATTGGCAAATTCGCCACTGGTGCCCTGTGCTCTACACAGATGAAAGCAGGTTCTCATTGAGCACATGTGAGACGTGACATAGTCTGGAGATGCCAAGGAGAACGTTCTGCTGCCTGCAAGATCCTCCAGCATGACCGGTTTGGCAGTGGGTCAGTAATGGTGTGGGGTGGCATTTCTTTGGGGGGCCGCACAGCCCTCCATGTGCTCGCCAGATGTAGCCTGACTGCCATTAGGTACCGAGATGAGATCCTCAGACCCCTTGTGAGACCATATGCTGGTGCAGTTGGCCCTGGGTTCCTCCTAATGCAAGACAATGCTAGACCTCATGTGGCTGGAGTGTGTCAGCAGTTCCTGCAAGATGAAGGCATTGATGCTATGGACTGGCCCACCCGTTCCCCAGACCTGAATCCAATTGAGCACATCTGGGACATCATGTCTCGCTCCATCCACCAACGCTACGTTGCACCACAGACTGTCCAGGAGTTGGCGGATGCTTTAGTCCAGGTCTGGGATGAGATCCCTCAGGAGACCATCCGCCACCTCATCAGGAGCATGCCCAGGCATTGTAGGGAGGTCATACAGGCACGTGGAGGCCATACACACTACTGAGCCTCATTTTGACTTGTTTTAAGGACGTTACATTAAAGTTGGATCAGCCTGTAGTGTGTTTTTCCACTTTAATTTTGAGGGTGACTCCAAATCCAGACCTCCATGGGTTAATAAATTTGATTTCCATTGATAATTTTTGTGTGATTTTGTTGTCCGCACATTCAACTATGTAAAGAACAAAGTATTTAATTAGAATATTTCATTCATTCAGATCTAGGATGTGTTATTTTAGTGTTTCCTTTATTTTTCTGAGCAGTGTGTGTGTATATATATATATATATATATATATATATATATATATATATACACACACACACACACACACACACGCACACGCGCGCGCGCGCGCGCACACACACACACACACACGCACGCACACAGTATATGTACTATTTCTTTCTTTTAACCAATAATTTAATTTTTTTTTAACCAGTTTTTGTATTAATGTTTCATTAAAATGAATCCTGCTTTTCATATGAATACTGTGAACATTGCAGTGTATTAGCAACCTTGATTAACCATGTTTTATTGCTTTCTTACATTAACAATCCAAGGTTTTTAGGCTTTGATATGATTTATATTACATCTTTCAAATTAAACAATTTTTTACTGCTTATTATTCAAATTTTCCTTACACTTCTCAATAGGACTGAAGGTTTTGAATTGAAATAAATAACACGAAGGAGATTAAACCTTAAGGTTTTCCTCTGTATATTGCCTCTTTAATATGTTGGAGTTGTTTACCCTTTAAGATTGAGAAGATTAGTTGTAGTTTTCTCCCGTCCTATAGGATTATTAGGGGAGAGGTTTGTAGAGTCTCAGCTAATGCTAGGCAGATTTAGTACCTCTCGGGTTCACCCTCCATATTTCTCTGTTGTGTGTGTGTGTGTGTGTGTGTGTGTGTGTGTGTGTGTGTGTGTGTGTGTGTGTGTGAATTTACTGCTTGGGTTCAGCTCACTCAAATTAAGACCACAAACAACAAGAATGTGGAATAATACTAGGGGGATTCCCTTATAATAGGCTTTTTCTTAAGAAGTCACAGCATAATAATAATTAAAAAAAAAACAAAAAAAAAAACTAAGGTGATTTAAAGCAGTCAACCCTAACAGTGGATATGACTATGTACTGCTGTTATATACTGAAGCTACTACTCTGGTATCATATTCACTTTTCCCACAGACGTTCTTAGCACCCATTTTACAGGAAGCTAAAGGTAATTTCCATATCTTCTGACCATAAAATGGGAGGTAAACAAAGCACTTCAACCTGTACTGCAACAGAACAGTAACACAGAAAAGTAATATGAAATTCTTCTGCATGTTCCTCCCACCACCATCCTCCTGGATGGTAGGAAGGAAACACCAACTCAAAAGGTTTGTGCACGTTTGAACAACCCCTGCTATTTAGAACGCCACTATGTTGTACTTCAGAGGATGCTCCCTATCTTTCTGGACCCCCCCCCATTGTTCTAGGTCAATATGTATGACCGCACGAAGAGGACGTTGCTGCTAGAAAAAGTGGACTGATGCCATCCTGGCTGAGTGGGGTCTCGGTGGTTGCTACCGCATATAGCAGTAAGCCCCAGAGCCAGGACTTTGAATCATCCATAAAAACATAGAATTTGACGGCAGATAAGAACCTCTTGACCCATCTGGTCTGCCCCTTTTTTTTTTATCCTTTAGTCAATCTCAACCCTGTTCGAACCTTAATTCTTTGTAAGGATATTCATATGCCTATCCCAAGCATGTTTAAATTGCTCGACAGTCTTGGCCTCTACCACCTCTGATGGGAGGCTATTCTACTTATCCACTACCCTTTCTGTGAAGTAATTATTCCTTAAATTTCCCCCTCCCCCCCCCCCCCCTCCCCCCCCCCGCTCCAGTCTCCGTGTATATCCTCGAGTTCTAATACTTCTCTTCCTTTGAAGAATGTTTCCCTCCTGAACTTTAAGACCCTTGATATATGTGAAAGTTTCTATCATGTCCCCTCTTTCCCTTCTCTCCTCCAAACTATACATGTTAAGATCTTTTAGCCTTTCCGGGTAAGTTTTGTGATGTAGGCCATGCACCATTTTAGTTGCCTTTCTTTGTACACACTCTAATGTATTTATATCCTTCTGGAGATATGGGCCCTCATTCCGAGTTGTTCGCTCAGTAATTTTCTTCGCATAGCAGCGATTTTCCGCTAATTGCGCATGCGCAATGTTTGCACTGCGACTGCGCCAAGTAAATTTGCTAAGAAGTTTGGTATTTTACTCACGGCATTACGAGGTTTTTTCTTCGTTCTGGTGATTGGAGTGTGATTGACAGGAAGTGGGTGTTTCTGGGCGGAAACTGGCCGTTTTCTGGGAGTGTGTGAAAAAACGCTGCCGTTTCTGGAAAAAACGCGGGAGTGACTGAAGAAACGGGGGAGTGTCTGGGCGTACGCTGGGTGTGTTTGTGACATCAAACCAGGAACGACAAGCACTGAACTGATCGCACTGGAAGAGTAAGTCTCAAGCTACTCAGAAACTGCACAGAGAAATCTTTTTGCAATATTGCGAATCTTTCGTTCGCAATTCTGCTAAGCTAAGATTCACTCCCAGTAGGCGGCGGCTTAGCGTGTGCAATGCTGCTAAAAGCAGCTTGCGAGCGAACAACTCGGAATGAGGGCCATGGTCTCTTTGCTCTTTTTCAGTCCTTTGGAATGGTGCCTGTATTTAGTGACTGGTTAAATAATTCTGTTAAAGGTGTCACCAGCACATCTTTTAGCTCTTTGAGTATCCTTGGGTGTATCTCATTTGGCCCCATTGATTTATCCACTTTTAGTTTTGAAAGTTCTGTTGGGACCTTCTCCTTTGTAAATGTACTTTCATCTACCTTACTTATATGAATGTCCTCGCAACTTAACTGTGGCCCCATCCCTTCTCCTTCTATAGTAAATACTAAGCAATAATAATTATTTAGGTGATCTGCTATTGCCTTTTCTCCCTCCACCAAATTCTCACTCTCTGTCTTAAGTCTTATTATTCCTCCGACCATGTTGACAACTCTCTCCAACTATCAGGTTATCTGGACAGATAGTTGAATGTAGGTAATTGTTGTGTTCCCGAGGGGGCCACCCACTGAGGGACTATGGGTGTATCATATTGTATGCGATACGCCCCGCCCCTTATAGCATGCCTACTTGCGGTTATTAGTGCTGTATGCATGTATAATTACACAAAAGACAGCCCTTCTAATAAGAGCTGTCCCTTTTGAAGAGGGAATTGCTGCAAATCTCCAAAAACTTAAGTTTTCTGAGGTTTAACCACCGCAAGTCTTGCCAAAATGCAAGGTCCTGTGTGAGACTGCCGCGCTCACTCAAAATGTGCGTCAGGGTGGGTTATAGAGGAAGAGGGACCAAGGCATCCTGGGAGCTAAAGCTTTAACTGTTTGGTGCCCGGTCCACCTACACCCCATGGTATCCCTGTGGATCCCTATGGACCCTGAAGAAAAAATGTGCGTCTTATTCTTGTAACTAAAACAACTGAAGCAAGAAAACTACGATTGTCACGCCCTGTCATAAGCGTGGATGCGATTGAAAGGCGCGTGACCCTGCACTGCCTGAATTTGTGTGCCCTCTGTTTTGGAGCGAGCGCAGTGCGAAACGCACACAATACACTCCGCCAAGAGGCAGCATCTATATGAAGAGTAGTGACAATCTCCCTTAATAGCATGCCGCAGTCAGTCCTGTTATACAGTATGTATTATTCAATTGACTAGCTAGGATCGCCTCTTATTTTCTTAATTCCAGATGTTAAAAATAAACAGAAACTATCTATACTGCATCTTTATGACTCATCCCGACCTCTTCAAAAGATAAAGTTGATTTCTCAGTTAGAAGAAAAGGATGGAAAAGGAATGTTGGGTGCCGAGAGGATTGTGTTTGTGTAAATCACAAACATATGATTATAGAGATTGTCCCTAGAAAGGAAACACATAAATTATGGCGTTTAACATGATTAGACACAAGTTTAAATTTTCGCTTTAATTCCTGAGCATATAATCAACATGAAAATGACAATTGCTCTAATTGGCCAGAATAGCTGGTGGTTTTCATTAACCCGTTCCTGGTAATAGTGCGCTTTGTACGGCATTGGCTGTTTATAAGGCAACATGTGTTCTAAGCCAGAAACAGATGTGTTTTTATTTGCAGGGTCTGCTGGGGATAGAGGTGCAGTTTCCTAATGTCTCCTAGATGTCAACAGTGTATAACGTGGATAACATATCTCGCTCTATCCGAGTAACCAGTATCTATTGTGTTTATATTCTAGGTTTTATTTCAATATATCATTTTGGGCCTAACTCAGCACAGAATGTAGAAGTACGGAAATAGCAATTTGGCGATTTCCGCACTTCTGCGCATGCCCGAGCACTTAAATTGCGATAGAACGCGAGAGAATGACCAGTGAGTCCTTCTGCACATGCCCAGAGTAATGTGCACCTCTGTAGGGGGTTCTGGGATAGATCCAATTGAATCCCTCTCAGGAACAATTGTCATAGAAGGCCATAGGCTTTTATTGGGTAACGCCATCTAAAGAAGATGGCGTTACCCTCCGGTTCCAAGCTCCGGAATGTATTGCGTTCCAGAACATGTCACATACAGGAATAAAAATAGAATTTTCAGAGTTTTGCCTGCATTTTCGGTCTTAGTACATCCCACCCATCATGAGATAGTTAAGGAGTAGCAGAGTATATCAGATGAATGATGTGGAGACTGAGGACAGGGCTGCATGTGACAGGGGTAGTGACATGATGTGATGAGTGAAATGGAAACCGCAAGAAGTCACAGACTGAGTGTTATATAATGGAAGGTGCAGTGGACCCCCCAGCAGCACAGAGTATATCAGGAGATGAGGGATGTGTTAGTGAGGACAGGGCAGCATGCAACAGGGGCAGTGACATGATGTGAAGAACAAAATGGAGGCAGCAGGAAGCCACAGACTGAGTGGTATATAGTGAAAGGGGCAGAGTTCCCATGTGACGAGCAGTGTATATCATTGTCGTGCCCAGCAGACGAGTGGTGATGTGAGGCTCTTTTCACACTAATGCAGGAAGACTTTAGTGCCATAAGTACATTTGTATGAAATTAAGTTTATGGCTCCAGGTTAATGCATTATTCTGCAGAATCAGGCATATCAGTGTAGTTATACTACATTTTATGTTGAATTCTTTCCATAATTTGCTTCTCTCACATTCTTGGTGAGCTAATGTGTGCAAACAAATGCCATTGCACAGACACAGACGTGCAATTCCAGAACCTGCTGTTTCATTGTTTGTGAGCTATTACATGTATTTCTGCAAGATAATAATATAATGATTATTTATTTAGTGCTTTTCTCTTTGGGGGACTCAAATTACTTTACATTATTGCAGAGGGCGGGGCAGCCATCTTAGGTGTACTTCGTAACTGTTCTATTTAGTCATTCACCAAGAGGCAAATGTACTGCAGAACGATTTTTGAATATTAATGTTGCTGTGCTTTTTATAGCAAAAAAAAAAAAATGTTAATTCAAAACACCAGGGTTTTTTTTTGCCTTTAAAAAAACACTGCTTTAAAATCTGTGGCCAAAAATACCAAATTTTGAAAAATTGCTCAATTTAATTTCTCCTCAAACTTCACACAGGGGGACCTAGATGGATTTGAACTCTGGACCTCAGTATCAGTAGGCTGCAGTCCTAACTAATCTGCCATGATGAGATCTTTCCATAGGGTATAAGACTTGTGTTTTAGATTTGGTGGATTATTAAAAGCCATCATAAAAAAAACATAATTTCAACCTGTCTGAGAATATTGCTGATACATTAGATTTCTCTGAAACAAAAGCCTACTTTATTTCTACTTGTTTTCTTATAATTGATAGAGAATGTACTTCAGTGTGGGTCTTTCAGCTGTACTTTCCCTTTAATAGAGTGATTCAAAGTTTTTTTAGGAATGATTCAAAGCCGTCTTGGTATGTGACATTGGCTTACTCAGATCTGGAGGTGTGCTGGGTTTGCACTGACAGGAGCAGGAAGCTAAAAGCAAAAGCATATGATTTTTTGATTTTTTTTTGGTGGCTCTTAAATATCCAACATATATTATGCTTGTCACATAAAAATGGGTTTTATTTATTTGTATAATGTCTGGTAACATCTGCTGCAAATTACAACAACATTAAAATAAGGGGGATTCTAAAATCGAAAAGAAAGTGGTAAGTGCAATAGATTAGAGTAGGTCTATTTAGGTCCGCTGTTTTGGACATGCCTTTGTTTAACATGCAAAGGTTTTAATTACTCACACTAGAGGCAAGATATTTATGGGCTTCATGGGAATTCGGCCTGTGATAGGATGAATTCTCAGTGATGTCACACTCCCAGTGAATGGATAGGCCGCATTCTCAGTGATATCACTGGTTCCAAATGAATGGATATACTGTGCTCTCAGTGTTGTCACTGACTCCTAGTGAAGGATTGGCTGCACTCTCAGTGATGTCCCTTGCTGCTAGTGAAAGGATAGGCTGCACTCTCAGTGATGTTGCTTGCTGCTAGTGAGTGGATAGGTTGCACTCTAGGTGATGTCACTTGATCCTAGTGAACGGAGAGGCTGCACACTCAGTGATGTCACTTGCTCCTAGTGAGCGGATAGGCTGCACTTTCAGTGATGTCACTTGCTCCTAGTGAGCGGATAAGCTGCACTTTCAGTGATGTCACTTGCTCCTAGTGAGCGGAGAGGCTGCACACTCAGTGATGTCACTTGCTCCTAGTGAGCGGATAAGCTGCACTTTCAGTGATGTCACTTGCTCCTAGTGAGCGGATAAGCTGCACTTTCAGTGATGTCACTTGCTCCTAGTGAATGAATAGGCTCAGTGATGTCTCCAGAGGTGAGGCTGCAGCACAGTCCAAAATTTAAATAGGGAAGCAGCACCAACTGCCACCCCAAACACTAACAAACATTGCTGTCAAGGACACACTGGCAGTTGGTGTGGCTCCTCTATTTGAATTTTGGGCTGTACTGCAGCCCCAACTCTGGAGCCACTACGGCTGCATTCTCAGTGATGTCAGTGGTTCCTAGTGAATTGATAGGCTGCATTCTCAGTGTTTCTCAGTAGAATACTAACAATCAAATAGGGCATGCTACTGCTGCACTATTATGATATGCCTATGGAAGAGCACTCCGGACCATTTCTGCATCATTTATATTTATCTAAGAGTGCTTTAAACTAGGATCAGGATGTTGTTTTGTTGTTGTTCTTTCATGTCCAGATGAAAGATTACGTTGATTGGGATAGCACAACACTTCAGGCTAATCAGATCTTCAACAATGGGGGTGTGTCATGTTGTATAGAGAGGAATGGAGGTGAATAGGAGCAGCCAGGATATGGAGGATCCTGTTCTTCCCGCTGGCAGCAGTGTTCATGTCCATTTGAAGCTCTGTGGGGTTTGTGGGGCCGATTCAGACCGTGTCGCAGATGTGCTAAAATCGCTATGTGCCGGTACATGTAAACTGCGTTCTCTTCATAACGCAGTTTAAGACATGGAGGATGACTGGAATGGGGCATCGACGCTCTGTTTTAGAGGCGCGGTCTGGACAACGGAGGCGTGTCCGGACCGTTGGAGGGGCGGGCCGTGGCGGCTGCGTGACGTGACATGGCAGGTAGCCATCTGCCTTTGCAGCTAGGGTGCGCAGGCAGAGGGCTACTCGAATCATGCTAAATCATCGCCGTTGTGCTTTTGCATGTGTGCGGGGAGGGTGGTGGTGCAGGATCCGGCATGCGCGGCGGACTTGCCCTGTGCTGGGCGTTCCCCGTATGTCAAAGAAATTGATCGTAGGTGTGCGTTTTCTCGATTGGCTTTGCTTTATCTCAGTCCACTTTATCTCTCTCCAAGGCTTCGTACATAGACACCTGTATCTTTTATATTGGACCAAAACATTCTGCCAACAATCGGGAGTAACTGAGTCTAAAGACTTTTTTTTTTTTTTTTTTACTATTCCGTAACTGTACGAAGGTGATGGTTGTAGCACGTTCAGACTTCTGATGGTGCACTGAGACCCTCATCAGTAAGTCCCTGCAATAAGGATTTCCGTTTGGAAAGTTTTTCCTAGACAATCTGGTAGTTTTATTTATTTTTATTCCTAGACTTCGTTCCCCAGACAGAAGATTATTTGACGTTTCCTCCTAATTTCCCCAATGTTTATATGATTTATTTATATGAGAATCAGGATATCAGTTTTGCATATTTATCTGTTGAATCTATTAGTATCACAGATGTAAAAATAATGTCTGGATTTGGGAACACCTTGTAACCCAGTTCCCAGTGACGAAGCACATTGATGCAAACTATGTTTAATATATTGCTCATTAAGGTCCTGCCGGAGCAGCCTGGCTGCGGCCACAGGAGGTCCGCCACCATCTTTGTGATCACAGCAGCTGCATGGGACGTCACGCAGCCACCCCGATCACGCCCCCCCCGTTCACGCTGCCACGCCTCCGTTTCCCCACCGCCGTCCCTGCAACGCTCTGTCTCCGCCTTGGAAACGGTGCATTGCTGCCCCCACCCTGCGAATACCTCAGCCTGATTGGCAGTAAATACGGGCGCATGCGCCCGCACGGCCTTTGTAATTTTTGCAGTTGGATCGCTCTTTGCGATCCAACCTGAGTGATGGCCTAAGCTCACTAGCCAGAGTATAAGGCTTTAGCCGCAGTTTTCAGTAGTAAATATCGTCTAGTACGTGAATTACTTGGGTACCTTTCTAAGTACCACCATTGCTTTAGATTGTAAGCTCTCACGAGTAGGACCCTCTTCTCTCATGTGCTTATCCTTTTCTTACTTCCTATGCTTAGTTACCCTGTACTTGTCCTATATTCTCGTCAACTGTAAGTCACTGGTTTCCTGTTTTGATTATGTGCATATGGACGCTGTGGAACCCTTGTGGCGCCATATAAATAAAGGATGATGATGATAATAATAATAATAGGCAGAAATAATGCTGAATTATGTGTAAGTTATTTTTGTGGCTCCGTAGCCAGCAGGGGGCATCTGTGGGCGATGCAGTATCTTCACTTGAATGGGTGTAACAGCTTTGTAACAGGGCATTTGCACATAGGGCGAGTTGAGGGCATACCACTGCCGGCTATGCAGTGTTAAGACAACTGGTGCAAGTGTGCAGATAGGGACGGTACGGTCACACATTTTTGTACAACTTTAGTCCCGTGCAAGCAATGAGAGCACAATTACGGGCAATTTCTGTTCAAATTTACTAACGGCAGTGCGCAGGGCTAATGTTGATTATCAGCACCAATACCACAGGATGCCCCGCCAGTTGAGTTCCAGCAGATAGCGTAAGCCCTAGTTATATTAAGAATTCTTCAAATACATGTTGGTCTATAGAGTACATGTGCCAGGGGGAGTAAATGCCGATTAAGATCTGGACGCAGTGACCCATGAGTTGGGAGAATTTCACCAAAATGTTATGTTATACTTTTTCATGAATGTTTTATTTCTCTTACGTCCTAGAGGATGCTGGGGACTCCAAAAGGACCATGGGGTATAGACGGGATCCGCAGGAGCTTGGGCACACTATAAAGATTTAAACTGGGTGTGAACTGGCTCCTCCCTCTATGCCCCTCCTCCAGACCTCAGTTAGACTTTGTGCCCAGGACTGACTGGACACACACAGGGGAGCTCTACAGAGTTTCTCTGGAAAGACTTTTGTTAGGTTTTTTATTTTCAGGGAGACCTGCTGGCTACAGGCTCCCTGCATCGTGGGAGTGAGGGGAGAGAAGTCAGACATACTTCTTCTTAGTTAAGGGCTCTGCTTCTTAGGCTACTGGACACCATTAGCTCCAGAGGGATCGATCACTTGGTTCGCCTAGCTGCTTGTTCCCGGAGCTGCGCCGTCACCCCCCTCACAGAAGCCAGAAGAAAGAAGCCGGGTGAGAATGAGAAGTACAGAAGACTTCAATGACTGCAGAAGACTTCAGTAAAGGAGGTACAGCGCAGCGGTAGCGCTGCGCTCCATGCTCCCACACACTTCACCAACGGCACTCACAGGGTGCAGGGCGCTAGGGAGGAGCGCCCTGGGCAGCAGTTACTGAGGTTTTTTGGTGGTAAAAGAAGGCTATACGGTGTCCGATCGCCGTATAGAGCACCCCCGCCACTTTGCAGTTTCAAATTTTAGCGGGCTACAGCGCGCCGGCAAGGGGGCGGGGCTTAGCCACACATTGCTCACCAGCGCCATTTTCTCCTATTCTTACATCGCTGCAGAGATGCTGCCCAGACCTCCGATCTCCCGCAAGTACTTGGGGAGGGAAAACGGGGGGGGGGGGGGGACTTAAATTTGGTGCTTTTCAAGTATATGGGCGCTGGGGTGTGAGCTGGCATACTCTCTCTGTGTTCTCCCTAAGGGCTTCTCTGTGGGTCTGTCCCCGGGCTTGTGGACTGTGTGAGTGTGTCGGCAGGAGGTGTCGACATGTCTGAGCCTGGGTGTTCCTCCCCGGAGGAAGTTATGGGGGCTGCAGAGAAAGATTTAAGTATGTGTTTGTCGGCACAGCCGACTGCTGATTGGATGACTATGCTGAGTACACTGAATACGAATGTGGCTTTATTGTCAAAGAGACTGGATAAATATGATTCTCAGACACAAACATGGAGACAGTCGGTGGAGGACGCATTGTCTCAGGTACACACAGTCTCAGGGTCACAGAAGCGTGCTTTTAACCAGATGGCAGATACAGGTACCGACACGGACTCAGCCTCCGATGTCGATTTGAATGAGGCTTCTTAGCATCCATGGGTTGTCAAGAGTATTCAGTACATGATTATAGCCATTAAAGATGTTTTACGTATATCTGAGGAACCTGCCGTTCCTGACACAAGGGTTTGTTTATTTAAACGGAAAAGACCTGAGGTAACATTTCCTCCCCCTCATGAAATGAATGAACTTTGTGAAAAGGCTTGGGAGTCCCCTGAAAAACGGTGGCAGATTCCCAAGCGAATTTTGATGGCATATCCTTTCCCCTTTGACGATAGGGACAAATGGGAGTCGTCTCCAAATGTGGATAAAGCTCTCTCGCGATTGTCCAAGAAAGTGGCGCTTCCGTCTCCTGACACGGCTGCTCTCAAGGATCCGGCAGATCGCAAGCTGGAGACGACATTGAAGTCCATTTTCGTCAATACTGGTGCATTGCTCAGACCTGCTGTGGCGTCGGTATGGGTGAGTAGTGCTATTGCAGAGTGGGCTGAAAATTTGGCTTCTGATATGGATGCTCTTGATAAAGATAATATTCTTTTGACTCTTGGTTATATCAAGGACGCTGCAGATTACCTAAAGGATGCGGCGAGGGATGTTGGCCTCTTGGGATCGAGAGCCAATGCCATGGCGATTTCGGCCAGGAGGGCGCTGTGGATTCACCAATGGAATGCTGATGCCGACTCCAAGAAGAATATGGAAGCTCTCCCTTTTAAAGGTAGTGTCTTGTTCGGTGACGGCCTGGCTGACCTGGTGTCGACCGCTACGGCGGGTAAGTCATCTTTTCTCCCATATGTTCCCACACAACAGAAAAAGGCACCCCATCAGCAGATGCAGTCCTTTCGGCCTAATAAGTACAAAAGAGGTAAGGGCTCGTCCTTCCTCGCTTCAAAGGGTAGAGGTAGGGGAAGGAAGTCGCCTGCAGTGTCAGGCACCCAGGACCAAAAGTCCTCCCCTGCCTCTACCAAGTCCACTGCATGACGCTGGGGCTCCCCTGGGGGAGTCCCTACCGGTGGGGGGCAGTCTCCAATTCTTCAAACAGGTCTGGGTTCGTTCGGCCCTGGATCCTTGGCTCTTAGACATAGTGTCCCAAGGGTACAGACTGGAGTTTCAGGAGATGCCCCCCAACCGGTTTTTCGTGTCGGCTTTGCCAACTTCTCTTCCCGATAGAGAGGTGGTGAGGGATGCGATACAAAAGTTGTGTCAACAGAGGGTCGTGGTGCCGGTTCCCCCGTCAGATCGGGGGAAAGGGTTCTATTCGAGCCTCTTTGTGGTGCCGAAGCCGGACGGTTCGGTCAGACCGATTCTGAACCTAAAATCCCTCAACCCATATTTGAAAACGTTTAAGTTCAAAATGGAGTCTCTTCGAGCGGTGATCTCCAGCCTCGAAGGGGGGGATTTTATGGCGTCAGTAGACCTAAAAGGACGCTTACTTACACATCCCGATATTCCCTCCTCATCAAGCTTTCCTGAGGTTTGCGGTGCAGGATTGTCATTACCAATTTCAGACGTTGCCGTTTGGGCATTCCACGGGCCCAGAGGGTTTTCATCAAGGTAATGGCGGAGATGATGGTCCTCCTTCGCAAGCAAGGGGTCACAATTATCCCGTATTTGGACGATCTCCTGATAAAGGCAAGGTCAAAGGAGCAGTTGTTAAGAAATGTGGATCTCTCCCTGTTGGTTCTGCGACATCACGGTTGGATACTAAATTTGCCAAAGTCTCAGTTGATCCCGACTACTCGGCTGCCCTTCCTGTGCATGGTCCTAGATACGGAAATACAGAGAGAGTGTTTCTTCCGGAGGTCAAAGCTCTGGAAATCCAGACCATGGTCAAGGAGCTTCTGAGGCCGACAAGTGTGTCGATTCATCAATGCACTCGGGTAGTAGGGAAGATAGTTGCGGCTTATGAAGCCATTCCGTTTGGCAGGTTTCATGCCCGGGTGTTTCAGTGGGATCTGCTGAAAACATGGTTCGGGTCTCACCTGCACATGCACCGGAAGATAGACTAGGATTTCGCTCCTGTGGTGGCTGCAAAGCTCTCACCTTCTAGAGGGACGCCGTTTCAGAATCCAGGACTGGGTCCTGCTGACAACAGATGCAAGTCTCCGAGGCTGGGGTGCAGTCACGCAAGAAAGAAATTTCCAGGGAAAATGGTCAAGCCAGGAATCTTGTCTCCACATAAATGTTCTCGAGTTGAGAGCCATTTACAACGGCCTGCTGCAAGCAAAGAACCTTCTTCAGGGTCTCCCTGTCCTGATCCAGTCGGACAACATAACATCGGTGGCGTACGTAAACCGCCAAGGCGGAACAAGGAGCAGGGTGGCTATGGACGAGGCCACAAGAATCCTACGCTGGGCGGAACAGCACGTGAGTGCTCTGTCAGCAGTCTTCCTCCCGGGAGTGGACAACTGGGAAGCAGACTTCCGCAGCAGACATGATCTCCATCCGGGAGAGTGGGCTCTTCATCAAGAGGTATTTGCAGAAGTGACAAAGCGTTGGGGAATTCCTCTGATAGACATGATGGCGTCTCGCCTCAACAAGAAGCTTCCGAGGTATTGTTCCAGGTCAAGGGACCCCCAAGCCAGTGCAGTGGACGCCCTGGTGACTCCGTGGGTGTTTCAGTCAGTGTATGTGTTCCCTCCGCTTCCTCTCATTCCAAAGGTGCTGAGGATCGTTCGACGAGCAAGGGTTCAGGTGATACTCGTCGTTCCAGATTGGCCACGGAGGGCCTGGTATCCAGATCTTCAAGAATTACTAGAGGAAGATCCCTGGCCGCTTCCTCTAAGAGAGGACCTGTTATTGCAGGGGCCCTGCATGTTTCCGGACTTACCGCGGCTGCGTTTGACGGCGTGGAAGTTGAGCGCCAAATCTTAGCTCGGAAGGGTATTCCCGGGGAGGTCATCCCCACTCTCCTTAAAGCTAGAAAGGAGGTTACGGCAAAACATTATCACCGTATTTGGAGGAAATATGTTTCATGGTGTGAGACCAAAGCAGCCCCGGCGGAGGAGTTTCACTTGGGTCAGTTTCTCCATTTTTTGCAGGCAGGCGTAGATGCAGGCCTGAAATTGGGTTCCATAAAAGTGCAGATTTCGGCTTTATCTATTTTCTTTCAGAAAGAATTGGCCGTCCTGCCTGAGGTTCAGACCTTTGTGAAGGGTGTGTTGCATATACAACCTCCATTTGTGGCGCCGTGGGATCTTGAAGTTGTCTTGCAGTTCCTTATGTCTCCTTGGTTTGACCCTTTGCGTAAGGTTGAGTTAAGGTTTCTCATTTGGAAAGTGCTCATGCTTTTGGCTCTGGCGTTGGCCAGGCGAGTGTCTGAATTGGCGGCCTTGTTTCACAAGAGCCCTTATTTGATATTCCATTCGGATAGAGCGGAATTGAGGACTCGTCAACAATTTCTGCTGAAGGTTTCTTCTTTTCACATCAACCAACCTATTGTGGTGCCTGTGGCTATGGATGCTGTGGCGGTTCCAAGGTCTCTTGATGTTGTAAGAGCCTTGAAAATTTACGTCGCCAGAACGGCTCTTACCAGGAAAACAGAGGCTTTGTTTGTCCTGTATGCTTCCAACAACATTGGAAATCCTGCTTCTAAGCAGATTATTGCTCGCTGGATTTGTAATACGATTCAGCAAGCTCATTCTTCGGCTGGGCTACCGTTGCCGAAGTCAGTAAAGGCCCATTCTACCAGGAAAGAGGGCTCATCTTGGGCGGCTGCCCGAGGGGTCTCTGCACTTCAGCTTTGCCGAGCAGCTACGTGGTCGGGTTCAAACACTTTTGCTAAATTTTACAAGTTTGATACCCTGGCTGATGAGGACCTTATGTTTACTCAATCGGTGCTGCAGAGTCGTCCGCACTCTCCCGCCCGTTTTGGAGCTTTGGTATAGACCCCATGGTCCTTTTGGAGTCCCCAGCATCCTCTAGGACGTAAGAGATAATAGGATTTTAATACCTACCGGTAAATCGTTTTCTCCTAGTCCGTAGAGGATGCTGGGCGCCCATCCCAGTGCGGACTGTTTCTTGCAGTTGTATTATTACTGGTTGTACTTGTTTACACACGGATTGTGTATTGGTTTTCTTCAGCTTGTTGCTGTTGTTAGTTCATACGGTTATCTGGTTTCATTCTGTTCCAGTTGTACGGTATGTTGTGGTGTGGGCTGGTATGTTTCTCGCCTTAGTTTAAACAAAAATCCTTTCCTCGAAATGTCCGTCTCTCTTGGGCACAGTTCCTATAACTGAGATCTGGAGGAGGGGCATAGAGGGAGGAGCCAGTTCACACCCAGTTTAAGTCTTTATAGTGTGCCCAAGCTCCTGCGGATCCCGTCTATACCCCATGGTCCTTTTGGAGTCCCCAGCATCCTCTACGGACTAGGAGAAAAGGATTTACCGGTAGGTATTAAAATCCTATTTTTTTTCTTTAAAAAAAATTCAGTGTAGAAGTTAATGGGGTCCCTCTACCAGCCCATCACACATACTAAGGCATCCGAACTCCCGCCGCCAATGACGCACACAAAGTGGGTCATTCCGAGATGATCGTAGCTGTGCTAAATTTAGCACAGCTACGATCATTCACACTGACATGCGGAGGGACGCCCAGCACAGGGCTATCCCGCCCCGCATGTCAGTGCCGGCACCCCCGCAGAAGTGCAAAGGCATCGCACAGTGGCGATGCCTTTGCACTTCAAGAGTAGCTCCCGACCATAGTAACATAGTAACTAAGGTTGAAAAAAGACAATTGTCCATCGAGTTCAACCTGTTTGTGGTCTCCTATGCAGTCTTATTATAGGACTAGTTATTTTTATGTTAGGACTAGTTATATTAACTATAATCTGCAGTTACTACTCTCTCAGGCAGGGAATTCCAAACTCGTATTGTCCTTACTGTGAAAAAACCTTTTCGCTTCACTGTGCGGAAACTCCTCTCCTCTAACCTAAGTGAGTGACCACATGTCCTCTGTGCTGATCTTATAGAAAACAGGTCCCTCCCAAGCTCTTTGTATTGACCCCTTATATATTTGTAGATGTTGATCATGTCCCCTCTTAGTCTCCTCTTTTCCAATGTAAACATGCCTAGCCTTGCAAGCCTTTCCTCGTATTCTAGCGTCTCCATGCCCTTGATTAGTTTGGTCGCCCGCCTCTGAACCTTTTCTAGCTCCAGGATATCCTTTTTGTAATATGGTGCCCAAAATTGCACACAGTATTCAAGATGAGGCCTCACTAGTGATTTATATAATGGGAGTATAATACTCTCAGCAGATTTAGCGTGCTGGCCGGGAGCTACTCATCGCTCCCCGGCCCGCAGCGGCTGCGTGTGACGTCACGCAGCCGCTGCAGCCTGCCCCCCGTTCGGTCCGGCCACGCCTGTGACATCATGCAGCTGCCGCAATCACGCCCCATCACTCCCACAGTTTCCCCGCGACCATCTCTGCCTGATTGACAGGCAGAGGCGATTGCATTTTCTGCGTGGGTGCATGCGCAGGACGGGCACTGCGTATGCTCCGCATTTTTTTGTATTTTTTTACGGTTGGATTGCACACTGCGATCCAACCTGAATGAGACTCAATATGTGAAAAAAAACAAGAGCTAGCGCAGCTGCATTGCAACGGTGATATCTCTTCAAGTACGCAGAGGCTGAGGAGAAAAGTGATTTTTCTCTGCGGTACCTACATTAATACACGTTGAAGATGCACACAAATTGCGTCCGTTCTTGCGCATTTGACACTTCTCAACCTGATAGTCCATCTCCCCCTTCACTGCCTATTGATGGTATGCTTTTCATGCCCATTCATGCGAGTCTCGCAGAAGTCTCCAGCGAGCAAAGCGTTAAGCAAATCTGCTCGGTTCCCCAGAATGTAATTATTAGCTGCATTGCTGCTTTTGTCTCTGTAGAACGGAGTAAAGCGGTTGAAGGGACAGAAGTCTGTCGTTATTCTATTTCTTCCCTTCCCTTCATTTGATGTGGTCGTTTGCATACAGCTGCCGAGTAGACCGTTACCTTTGAAAAGAACATTTGGCTGGTTTAATTTGATTAGGGAAAACCACCTCAATCATTTGTAGAATAAATGTGTTCTCATTTTCACTTGGCAGAAGGAGTTGGGAATGTACTGTTTACCATCACATACGCGGGGGAGCAGTAAGGGGACACGGCGAGCGGCTTAAAGGTGCAGTTCCCCTTCTGCTTTTTAGTGTTTTTTGTAAGTTCCTTTTTTCATTATTAAATAAGTATCAGTTTGTGGGAGTTTCCTCAGTGGTTCGCATTAGTACCGTCCTAGCTGCGAGCTCTCTGATTGGATGCAGACGCGTCTCTAACGTTACCCTAGTCGCAAATGGCCAACCATCTTCCAGCGTTTGGATGCACAGATCGAAGCGTCAAAATTCTTAAACCAAAAAAACAGACAAAAAAACGGTTGGGTTAGAGCAGTGTTTCCCAACCTCTGTCCTCAAGGCACACTAATGGTACAGGTTTTAGGGATAGAATACTTGAGCACAGGTGACCCATGCTGAACTGCAGGCGGGGCAGATGTAACATGTGCAGAGAGAGTTAGATTTGGGTGGGTTATATTGTTTCTGTGCAGGGTAAATACTGGCTGCTTTATTTTTACACTGCAATTTAGATTTCAGTTTGAACACACCCCACCCAAATCTAACTCTCTCTGCACATGTTACATCTGCCCCACCTGCAGGCCAACATGTGTTTTGCCCATTAGTGTGCTTTTTTTGCTTTGCTAACAAACCTGCTTAAGGCCCATAGCCAATGAGCGCAGATGCTGATCAGACTGCTTAGGCTGCAGCCTAGGGCGCCAATACATGAAAGGGGGGGGGCTGTGAGGGGGATTCCAGCGAATAAAATGAAGATCCAATTCATTCCATGCTTTCATTGGCTGTGGAGCTAAATTAAAGTGACTGGCAAAGATGCTGGCTGCAACACAGCTCGTGTCTAGCCAACCGGGATAGGTGATGAATGGAAATTCCTGCAATTGTCAGAGTGGCCGCCAAATGTCTGCGCCAATGTATACATGTAACTTACGGCTAAATCCTATGTGTCTGGTATTAAAATGGCAGATGTGGTGACCATAGTTAAATGAAATAAAGGTATTATTATTATTATTATTAGTGTACTTCAAGCCAAAACCTGATAGACAGCCGTCAGATGTTCAAAAAAAGTTTCAGCCATGTTTTTTTTAATTTTTTTTTAAATCAAAACCATAGCTGCAAGCGCGCGTACTAAAGCAAATTGTATTGTGTGTATGGACAAATAGTCTTCTGGACCTCTAAAAAAAAAAGAAAAGAAAAGAAAATAGGTCCTTTAATCCCCAAGCCCTGATGTCAAAATGATTTGTGCAAGACGTGTGAGGCCCCTTACCCCTGGGATATGCTAAAGCTACACCCAATAAGTAGATATTCCAGCATCTGCAATGGATATTGGATTGAACTGAATACATGTCAGATCCCGGGAGGCGGGAATGCCGGCTGTTACTATACCGACAACGGCATCCCGTCTGCCGGAATCCCGTCATCGAGTCCCCTCGTGGGCTCGCTATGCTCGCCACGCATTGTGTTCTATTCCCACTCTGTTGGTGGCGTGGACCAACCAACTGAGTGGGAATACCAAGCATTTTTCGGGATTCCAGGCGTCTGTATTTCCCCCGGCTGTCGGGATTCTGGTGTCGATGTCCTGAACGCTGGGATCCCAACAGCCGGTTTATTGACTGCATCCCGATTAAACAGCCTCATTTCCTTCTTACCATTTTGTGAAGTCCGCATATCCCTCAATCCTGTGTGTGGTGTTCACGTGGTGGGGGCCCCAGAGAATGGAAATGGGGCTTCCTCCATTGTTTGTGTTAATCCATTTGCACACTACTCGTGTCTCAGGGATGTTAATAGTGCCTAGTGCACGGATTAGCTGTCTTCCTGATTTGGTTCAGCTGACAAAATGGCTGCTACTACTGTATGTAGACACGGAGTGCCCTATAAAGGGAAAAGGTCTGCCAGTTATCCTGCTTTGCAAGTTGTTAAATACGAGACTGTAGCCAATAAAACAAACAAAAGCGAATAAAGCAATGTTTACCAACCACAGGGCTGGCCCATGTCACCCTGACACCAGCTTCAAATAAACATATCTGCTATTTTCAGGTGTTCTTCTAAATTTTATGCCCCCCCCCATCCCCACCCAATCAGAAGGTCATAGCCTAGCAAGGTGTTGCAACACCAATAGCAAGCTTACAACGACTCACGTATAATAATGTTATATGGTACGGGGACTGTGCAATGTCCAGAGGGGGGTGACCTATCTAGGCTACGTAGCAGATCCTCCTCTGAGGCAAAGAGGTTCCAGATGAGGGACCCCCACCAATATAGAACAGGTTTTGGTGAATACTTTTTATTAAACTTTTGTAAAATCTGGTATAATCCTGTAATTAATATGTCAATCTGTTAATTTTTACCTCGTTTGTCTTTTACCACCTAAAGGTACTAACACACTCGCCCGGGAAAATGAGCGACATCGCTCATTTTCAGCCTTCCTGCGCGACGTCGCTCCACCTACGCTGATAGCCAGACACCCTTTTTGGATTGCTCTATCAGAATACACCACGCTTGCCAAGTACAGAAGGTGTGACAATACACTTTGTGTGATCATGGCTCATTCTAACAAACTGTGGGTCTTTGTGCAGTTGGCCTCACCCCCATCCCATGCAGTGGGCACCCCCCTATACTTGCCATCTCCTGTACCTACGACAGCTTTCCAAAGATAATCCCAGAATGTGGGAGGGAGGCCTGCTCTCCTGGAATCTCCCTGGTGTCTACTGAACAGTCCGGGAGGATAGGTAAATATGGGCTACATTGTGCTACCTTCCTCGTAATGCCAAAGCTCCTCTGGACATAGGACAACACCATTTCTGTGCTAACAATATTTTTTCTCATACGTCCTAGAGGATGCTGGGGACGCTTCAAGAAACATGGGGTATAGACGGGATTCACAGGAGACATGGGCACTTTAAGACTTTTAAAAGGGTGTGAACTGGCTCCTCCCTCTATGCCCCTCCTCCAGACTCCGTCCAGTTTAGAATCTGTGCCCAGTGAGACTGGTTGCACACTGGGGAGCTCTCCAGAGTTTCTCAGAAAAAGACTTATGTTAGGTTTATTATTTTCAGGGCAACAGTCTCCCTGCATCGTGGGACTTCTGTGAGTTTCAAGGCTCTGCTTCTTAGGCTACAGGACACCATTAGCTCCTGAGGGTCTGAACGCTAGGTACGCCTAGATGCTCGTTCCCGGAGCCCGCCGTCACCCCCCCTTGCAGAGCAAGAAGTCAGAAGACGGGTGAGTAGAAGATCAGAAGACTTCAGTGACGGCTTGGATCCGGGCCCCCGCCAGTATAAATATTGAATAAAATAGCGGGGCTGAAGCGCGCCATTGAGGGGGCGTGGCTTAGCCCTCACAGCTCTCACCAGTGCCATTTTCTCTCCACAGAGCTGCAGAGACGCTGGCCTTCCTCTCCCCTGCTGTACAAGTAACAGGTGTAAAAGGGGGGGGGGGGGCACAGTATATTTGGTGCTATTTAATGTAATATAAAGCGCTGACAGGTCTGGGACTCTATATAAAAGTGTTCAGAACCGGGATATGCGCTGGGTTGTGAGCTGGCAAACTCCCTCTGTGTTTCTCTGACAGGCTCTACTGTGGGTCTGTCCCCTATATGCCCAGTGTTTGTGTGTGTCGGTGCACGTGTGTCGACATGTCTGAGGCAGAGTGCTCTTCCCAGGAGGAGACTGGATTAGGGAAAGAAACGGCTGTGGGAGTGACCCTGTCGGCACCACCGACTCCTGATTGGGTAAATGTTCTGAGTGCTTTGAATGCGACTGTGGCTCAGTTGAATAAAAGATTGGATAAATCTGAGTCTCAAAACCAGACATGGAAAAAATCTGTAGAGAATGTGTTGTCCCAGGTTCAGACCCCCGCGGGGTCACAAAAGCGTTCATTTACCCAGATAGCAGATACAGATACCGACACGGGCTCGGACTCCAGTGTCGACTATAGTGATGCCAGATTAAATCCAAAACTGGCTAAGAGCATTCAGTACATGATTGTGGCGATAAAAGACGTGTTACATATCACGGAGGACCCTGCTGTTCCTGATACAAAGGTCTGTATGTTTAAAGGAAAGAAACCTGAGGTAACGTTTCCTCCCTCTCATGAACTGAACACGCTTTTTGAACAGGTCTGGGAAAATCCTGACAAGAAGTTTCAGGTTCCCAAGAGAATTCCGGTGGCATATCCGTTCCCCTCGGAGGATAGGGAAAAGTGGGAGTCACCCCCCACTGTGGACAAAGCTTTATCACGGCTGTCCAAAAAGGTGGTGCTGCCGTCCCCTGAGACGGCAGCCCTAAAGGAAGTTGCGGATTGTAAGCAGGAAAATACTTTGAAATCCATTTATGTCACTACAGGTACGCTGCTCAGACCTGCCGTGGCTTCGGCATGGGTAAGTAGCGCTATTGAAAAATGGGCAGATATCTTGTCATCTGATATAGATACCGTGGACAGGGATAGCGTTCTTTTGACACTGGGTCATATCAGGGACGCTGCAGCCTATCTAAAGGAAGCTGTGAGGGATATTGGCCTTTTGCGATCAAGGGCAATGCCATGGCAGTCTCAGCCAGGAGAGCATTGTGGATGCATCAATGGAATGCTGATGCAGACTCTAAGAAGGCTATGGAGTCTCTTCCGTATAAAGGTGGTGTCTTGTTTGGTGACCGCCTCACTGACCTTGTATCTACGGCTACCGCGGGTAAGTCGTCATTTTTACCTTATGTTCCTGCACAATAAAAGAAAACGCACCACTATCAGATGCAGTCCTTTCGGCCCAATAAATACAAAAAAGGCAGAGGGACTTCATTCCTTACTTCTAGAGGAAGAGGAAAGGGAAAAAGGTCACCGGCTGTGGCAAGTTCCCAAGAGCAGAAGTCCTCCCCGGCTGCTGCCAAATTCAGCGCATGACGCTGGGGCTCCTCTGAGGGAGTCAGCACTGGTGGGGGCACGTCTCAAACTCTTCAGTCAATTCTGGGCTCGTTCGGCCCTAGACCCATGGGTTTTAGAAATAGTGTCCCAGGGTTACCAACTAGAGTTTCAAGACGTACCCCCTCGCCGATTTTTCAATCGGCCTTACCAGCTTCCCTTCAGGACAGGGAGGTAGTATGCGAAGCAATACAAAAATTGTGTCTAAATCAGGTCATTGTCAGGGTTCCCCTGTCGCAACAGGAGAAGGCTTTTATTCCAGCCTGTTCGTGGTCCCGAAGCCAGACCAATCCTAAACCTCAAATCCCTCAATTTCTACCTAAGGAAATTCAAATTCAAGATGGAATCTCTCCGGGCAGTGATCTCCAGTCTGTAGGAAGGGGAGTTTATGGTGTCGGTAGATATAAAGGATGCCTACTTGCATGTTCCCATTTATCCTCCACATCAGGCTTATCTGAGGTTTGCGATGCAGGATTGCCATTATCAGTTTCAGACGTTGCCGTTTGGTCTGGCCACGGCACCGAGAATTTTCACCAAAGTAATGGCGGAAATGATGGTTCTCCTGCACAAGCAGGGAGTCACAATTATCCTGTACTTGGACGATCTCCTGATAAAGGCGAGATCCAAGGAGCAATTACTGCAGAACATTACGTCTCCCTGACATTTCTGCAACAACATGGTTGGCTCCTAAACCTGCCAAAATCACAGTTGGTTATGACAACACGGCTGTCATTCTTGGGTATGATTCTGGACACAGTCTTGCTTCCAGTGGAAAAGGCTCTGGAAATTCAGAACATGGTCAAACAGATTCTGAAACCGGCAAGAGTGTCGATTTATCGATGCACTCGGTTGCTGGGGAAGATGGTGGCGGCCTACGAGGCCATTCAGTTTGGCAGATTCCATGCCAGGGTGTTTCAGTGGGACCTGTTGGACAAGTGGTCCGGGTCGCACCTGCACATGCACCGGAAAATAATCCTGTCCTCAAGGACCAGAATCTTCCTCCTGTGGTGGCTGCACAGCTCTCGTCTCTTAGAGGGTCGCAGGTTCGGGATTCAGGATTGGACCCTGGTGACCACGGATGCAAGTCTCCGAGGCTGGGGAGCAGTCACACAGGGGGAAAATTTCCAGGGAAAATGGTCAAGCCAGGAAGCTTGTCTGCACATAAACATTCTGGAATTAAGGGCCATTTACAACGGACTTCTGCAAGCGGAACATCTTCTTCGCGGTCTGCCCGTCTTAATTCAGTCGGACAACATAACAGCAGTGGCGTACATAACCGCCAGGATGGAACAAAGAGCAGAGCGGCAATGGCAGAGGCCACAAAAGTTCTCAGCTGGGCGGAAAGACATGCAAGCTCTCTGTCAGCGGTCTTCATTCCAGGCGTGGACAACTGGGAAGCAGACTTCCTAAGCAGACACGATCTCCATCCAGGAGAGTGGGGTCTTCATCAAGAGGTCTTTGCAGAAGTGACAAGTCGTTGGGGAACTCCTCAAATAGACATGATGGCGTCTCGCCTCGACAAGAAACTCAACAACTATTGCACGCTGGATCTGTAATACGATTCAGCAGGCTCATTCTACGGCGGGATTGCAGTTACCGAAATCGGTGAAGGCCCATTCTACCAGAAAGGTGGGTGCATCCTGGGCGGCTGCCCGAGGGGTCTCTGCATTACAGCTTTGCCGAGCAGCTACTTGGTCGGGATCAAACACCTTTGCGAAGTTTTACAAGTTTGATACCCTGGCTGATGAGGACCTCTTGTTTGGTCAATCGGTGCTGCAGAGTCATCCGCACTCTCCCGCCCGTTCTAGAGCTTTGGTATAAACCTCATGGCTCTTGAAGCGTCCCCAGCATACTCTAGGACGTATGAGAAATTAGGATTTTAGTAGCCTACCGGTAAAGCCTTTCTCTATCGTCCTAAGTGGATGCTGGGGTTCCTGAAAGGACCATGGGGATAGCGGCTCCGCAGGAGACAGGGCACAAAAAAGTAAAGCTTTACTAGGTCAGGTGGTGTGCACTGGCTCCTCCCCCTATGACCCTCCTCCAGACTCCAGTTAGATTTTGTGCCCGAACGAGAAGGGTGCAATCTAGGTGGCTCTCCTAAAGAGCTGCTTAGAGAAAGTTTAGTTTAGGTTTTTTTTTTCTTTACAGTGAGTCCTGCTGGCAACAGGATCACTGCAACGTGGGACTTAGGGGGAAAGTAGTAAACTCACCTGCATGCAGAGTGGATTTGCTGCTTGGCTACTGGACACCATTAGCTCCAGAGGGATCGAACACAGGCCCAGCCGTGGAGTCCGGTCCCGGAGCCGCGCCGCCGACCCCCTTGCAGATGCTGAAGCGTGAAGAGGTCCGGAAACCGGCGGCTGAAGACTCCTCAGTCTTCATAAGGTAGCGCACAGCACTGCAGCTGTGCGCCATTTTCCTCTCAGCACACTTCACTGGGCAGTCACTGAGGGTGCAGAGCGCTGGGGGGGGGCGCTCTGAGAGGCAAATATAAACCTTATACAAGGCTAAAAATACCTCACATATAGCCCATAGGGGCTATATGGAGATATTTAACCCCTGCCTGACTGGAAAAATAGCGGGAGAAGAACCCGCCGAAAAAGGGGCGGGGCCTATCTCCTCAGCACACGGCGCCATTTTCTGTCACAGCTCCGCTGGTCAGAACGGCTCCCAGGTCTCTCCCCTGCACTGCACTACAGAAACAGGGTAAAACAGAGAGGGGGGGGCACATTAATGGCTATATATATATATATTAAAGCAGCTATAAGGGAGCACTTAATATAAGGATATCCCTTGTATATATAGCGCTTTGTGGTGTGTGCTGGCAGACTCTCCCTCTGTCTCCCCAAAAGGGCTAGTGGGTCCTGTCTTCATTAGAGCATTCCCTGTGAGTTTGCGGTGTGTGTCGGTACGTGGTGTCGACATGTATGAGGACGATATTGGTGTGGAGGCGGAGCAATTGCCAAATATGCAGATGTCACCCCCCAGGGGGTCGACACCAGAATGGATGCCTTTATTTGTGGAATTACGTGATGGTTTATCTTCCCTTAAACAGTCAGTTGAGGACATGAGGCGGCCGGACAATCAATTAATGCCTGTCCAGGCGCCTCAAACACCGTCAGGGGCTGTAAAACGCCCTTTGCCTCAGTCGGTCGACACAGACCCAGACACGGGCACTGATTCCAGTGACGACGGTAGAAATTCAAACGTATTTTCCAGTAGGGCCACACGTTATATGATTTTGGCAATGAAGGAGACGTTACATTTAGCTGATACTACAGATACCGTAAAACAGGGTATTATGTATGGTGTGAAAAAACTACAAACAGTTTTTCCTGAATCAGAAGAATTAAATGACGTGTGTGATGAAGCGTGGGTTGCTCCTGATAAAAAGTTGATAATTTCAAAAAAGTTATTGGCATTATACCCTTTCCCGCCAGAGGTTAGGGCGCGCTGGGAAACACCCCCTAAGGTGGACAAGGCGCTCACACGCTTATCCAAACAAGTGGCGTTACCCTCTCCTGAGACGGCCGCACTTAAGGATCCATCAGATAGAAAGATGGAAGTTATTCAAAAGAATATATACACACATGCAGGTGTTATACTACGACCAGCTATAGCAACTGCCTGGATGTGCAGTGCTGGAGTAGTTTGGTCAGAATCCCTGATTGAAAATATTGATACCCTAGATAGGGACAATGTTTTACTGTCGTTAGAACAAATAAAGGATGCATTTATCTATATGCGTGATGCACAGAGGGATATTTGCACACTGGCATCTCGGGTGAGTGCTATGTCCATTTCAGCCAGAAGAGCCTTATGGACACGACAGTGGACAGGCGATGCGGATTCAAAACGTCACATGGAGGTTTTGCCGTATAAAGGGGAGGAGTTATTTGGAGTTGGTCTATCAGACTTGGTGGCCACGGCTACTGCCGGGAAATCCACTTTTTTACCTCAAGTCACTCCCCAACAGAGAAAGGCACCGACCTTTCAACCGCAGCCTTTTCGCTCCTACAAAAATAAGAGAGCAAAGGGCTTGTCGTACCTGCCACGAGGCAGAGGAAGAGGGAAGAGACACCAACAGGCAGCTCCTTCCCAGGAACAGAAGCCCTCCCCGGCTCCTGCAAAAACCTCAGCATGACGCTGGGACCTCTCAAGCGGACTCGGGGACAGTGGGGGGCCGTCTCAAAAATTACAGCGCGCAGTGGGCTCACTCGCAGGTAGACCCCTGGATCCTGCAGATAATATCTCAGGGGTACAGGTTGGAATTAGAGACGGATCCTCCTCATCGTTTCCTGAAGTCTGCCTTACCAACCGTCTCTTCCGAAAGGGAGAGGGTGTTGGAAGCCATTCACAAGCTGTACGCTCAGCAGGTGATAGTCAAAGTACCCCTATTACAACAAGGAAAGGGGTATTATTCCACTCTATTTGTGGTACCGAAGCCGGATGGCTCGGTAAGGCCTATTCTAAATCTGAAGTCCTTGAACCTCTACATAAAAAAGTTCAAGTTCAAGATGGAGTCACTCAGAGCAGTGATAGCGAACCTGGAAGAAGGGGACTTTATGGTATCCTTGGACATCAAGGATGCGTATCTACACGTTCCGATTTACCCCGCACACCAGGGGTACCTCAGGTTCATTGTTCAAAACTGTCACTATCAGTTTCAGACGCTGCCGTTCGGATTGTCCACGGCGCCTCGGGTCTTTACCAAGGTAATGGCCGAGATGATGATTCTTCTTCGAAGAAAAGGCGTATTAGTTATCCCATACTTGGACGATCTCCTAATAAGGGCAAGGTCCAGAGAACAGCTGGAGACAGCTTTAGCACTATCTCAAGAGGTGCTAAGACAACACGGGTGGATTCTGAATATTCCAAAATCCCATTTAATCCCGACAACTCGTCTGCTGTTCCTAGGAATGATTCTGGACACGGTTCAGAAAAAGGTTTTCCTTCCAGAGGAAAAAGCCAAGGAGTTATCCGATCTGGTCAGGAACCTCCTAAAACCAGGAAAAGTGTCAGTACATCAATGCACAAGAGTCCTGGGAAAAATGGTGGCTTCTTACGAAGCAATTCCATTCGGCAGATTCCATGCAAGAATATTCCAAAGGGATCTGTTGGACAAATGGTCAGGGTCGCATCTGCAGATGCACCTGCGAATAACCCTGTCACCAAAGACAAGGGTGTCACTTCTGTGGTGGTTGCAGAAGGCTCACCTATTAGAAGGCCGCAGATTCGGCATTCAGGATTGGATCCTGGTGACCACGGACGCCAGCCTGAGAGGCTGGGGAGCAGTCACACAAGGAAGAAACTTCCAGGGAGTATGGACGAGTCTGGAAAAGTCTCTTCACATAAACATTCTGGAACTAAGAGCAATCTACAATTGCTCTAAGCCAGGCGGAACTTCTCCTGCAAGGAAAGCCGGTGTTGATTCAGTCGGACAACATCACGGCGGTCGCCCATGTAAACAGGCAGGGCGGCACAAGAAGCAGGAGTGCAATGGCAGAAGCTGCCAAGATTCTTCGCTGGGCGGAGAATCACGTGATAGCACTGTCAGCAGTGTTCATCCCGGGCGTGGACAACTGGGAAGCAGACTTCCTCAGCAGACACGATCTTCATCCGGGAGAGTGGGGTCTACATCCAGAAGTCTTCAACATGTTAATAGACCGTTGGGAAAGACCAATTGTAGACATGATGGCGTCTCGCCTCAACAAGAAACTGGACAAATATTGCGCCAGGTCAAGAGATCCACAGGCAATAGCTGTGGACGCACTGGTAACTCCTTGGGTGTACCAGTCAGTGTATGTGTTTCCTCCTCTGCCGCTCATACCAAAGGTATTGAAGATCATACGGCAAAGAAGAGTAAGAACAATACTAGTGGTTCCGGATTGGCCGAGAAGGACTTGGTATCCGGAACTTCAAGAGATGCTCACGGACGAACCGTGGCCTCTACCTCTGAGAAGGGACCTGCTACAGCAGGGTCCCTGTCTTTTTCAAGACTTACCGCGGCTGCGTTTGACGGCATGGCGGTTGAACGCCAGATCCTAAAAGGGAAAGGCATTCCAGAAGAAGTCATTCCTACCTTGATTAAGGCACGGAAGGAAGTCACCGTGAAACATTATCACCGCATTTGGCGAAAATATGTAGCGTGGTGCGAGGATCGGAGGGTTCCGACGGAGGAATTCCAACTGGGTCGTTTCCTACATTTCCTGCAATCAGGATTATCTATGGGTCTCAAATTGGGATCCATTAAGGTTCAAATTTCGGCCCTGTCAATATTCTTCCAAAAAGAATTGGCCTCTGTCCCTGAGGTCCAGACTTTTGTCAAGGGAGTACTGCATATACAGCCTCCTGTGGTGCCTCCGGTGGCACCGTGGGATCTAAATGTAGTTTTAGATTTCCTCAAATCCCATTGGTTTGAACCATTAAAAAAGGTGGATTTGAAATATCTCACATTGAAAGTGACTATGTTACTAGCCCTGGCCTCTGCCAGGAGAGTATCTGAATTGGCGGCTTTATCTTATAAAAGTCCTTATCTAATCTTCCATTCGGATAGGGCAGAACTGCGGACTCGTCCGCATTTTCTCCCTAAAGTGGTATCAGCATTTCATCTGAACCAACCTATTGTGGTGCCTGCGGCCACTAGCGACTTGGAGGACTCCAAGTTGTTGGACGTTGTCAGAGCCTTAAAAATATACATTGCAAGGACGGCTGGAGTCAGAAAATCTGACTCGCTGTTTATATTGTATGCACCCAACAAGTTGGGCGCACCTGCTTCTAAGCAGTCGATTGCTCGTTGGATTTGTAACACAATTCAACTTGCACATTCTGTGGCAGGCCTGCCACAGCCTAAAACTGTAAAAGCCCACTCCACAAGGAAGGTGGGCTCATCTTGGGCGGCTGCCCGAGGGGTCTCGGCATTACAACTCTGCCGAGCAGCTACGTGGTCGGGGGAGAACACGTTTGTAAAAATTTACAAATTTGATACCCTGGCAAAGGAGGACCTGGAGTTCTCTCATTCGGTGCTGCAGAGTCATCCGCACTCTCCCGCCCGTTTGGGAGCTTTGGTATAATCCCCATGGTCCTTTCAGGAACCCCAGCATCCACTTAGGACGATAGAGAAAATAAGAATTTACTTACCGATAATTCTATTTCTCGGAGTCCGTAGTGGATGCTGGGCGCCCATCCCAAGTGCGGATTATCTGCAATACTTGTACATAGTTATTGTTAACTAATTCGGGTTATTGTTAAGGAGCCATCTTTAAGAGGCCCTTTCTGTTGTCATACTGTTAACTGGGTTTAGATCACAAGTTGTACGGTGTGATTGGTGTGGCTGGTATGAGTCTTACCCGGGATTCAAAATGCCTCCCTTATTGTGTATGCTCGTCCGGGCACAGTACCTAACTGGAGTCTGGAGGAGGGTCATAGGGGGAGGAGCCAGTGCACACCACCTGACCTAGTAAAGCTTTACTTTTTTGTGCCCTGTCTCCTGCGGAGCCGCTATCCCCATGGTCCTTTCAGGAACCCCAGCATCCACTACGGACTCCGAGAAATAGAATTATCGGTAAGTAAATTCTTATTTTTCTCTTAGTTCGTAGAGGATTCTGGGCGCCCATTCCAGTGCGTACTGTATCTGCAGTTATTAGTTATGGTTACACACATGTTGTGTTGCGTTAAGTCAGACTGTTGCTGACGTTTTTCATGCCGTTGCATGCGTTGTGTTGAATGCCATGGTGTACGGCATGTTTGTGGTGTGAGCTGGTATGTATCTCACCTTAGTTTTAAATTAAATAAATCCTTTTCCTCGAAATGTCCGTCTCCCTGGGCACAGTTCCTATAACTGGAGTCTGGAGGAGGGGCATAGAGGGAGGAGCCAGTTCACACCCCTTTTAAAGTCTTAAAGTGCCCATGTCTCCTGCGGATCCCGTCTATACCCCATGGTTCTTGAACAGTCCCCAGCATCCTCTACGGACTAAGAGAAAAGTATTTACCGGTAGGTATTAAAATCCTATTTTTGCTAACAATAAAGTGCCTAAGGCTCTACATAGTAAGGCAAAAGCAAATGATATGTACCATGGGACCTGGTAAGTGGTGATATGTGTAATAGAGTGTAATACAGTCTGAAGTGTGCGGTCACTCTTATATACACACATGGTTTGCATTGTGACACACAAGGCCAAAGGCTAACTGCATTCACCTACTCAAGGCATGCATATATCAGAGTGCAACCGCACACCCAAAAGTGGTGTTTCTGTGTTACAAAATGGCCCCTGTTGTGATGAAATAGGGTGAAACAGATGCAGACTAGGGCCAATATTTACTAAAAAATCGAGTTTGTCCGATTTGTGGTTTTTTTTTCAAAGTCCCAATCCGGGAATTCACTAAGCACAAATCTCGGCAATGTCTGGTCTATTCGTAATGGATTTAACGGCAAAGTTCTGAAATACGAATGAATAGACCATCGGTCAAACGCGGCTGTTATTTCATACAATACGGGTATTTACTATTCATTCGTATTTGGGTGTTAGTCTCTGAGTGCTCAAGTGCGGGTCTATTTTTTTGTGAATCATTAAAAAAAGCAGCAAAAAAATAGACCTGCTTTTTCCAGTCGAGTTTGGATAACCATGCACGGATCAGTGAGATCTGTGCATGGTTATCTATGGGAAAGGGTGTGTTTAGTGTAAAAACAGAAAAAAAAATTGCGTGGGGTCCCCCCTCCCAAGCACAACCAGCCTCGGGCTCTTTGAGCCGGTCCTGGTTGACAAAATATGGGGAAAAAAATGACAGGGGTTCCCCCATATTTCATCAACCAGCACCGGGCTCTGCGCCTCGTCCTGGTTCAAAAAATACGGGGGACAAAAAGCGTAGGGGTCCCCCGTATTTCTTAAGCCAGCACCGGGCTCCACTAGCCAGGTACATAATGCCACAGCCGGGGGACACTTTTATTGTGGTCCCGGCGGCCCTGGCATTACATACCCAACTAGTCACCCCTGGCCGGGGTACCCTGGAGGAGTGGGAACCCCTTAAATCAAGGGGTCCCCCCCTCCAGCCCACCCAAGGGCCAGGGGTGAAGCCCGAGGCTGTCCCCCCCCATCCAAGGGCGGCGGATGGGGGGCTGATAGCCTTGTGTAAAAAATGAGAATATTGTTTTTAGTAGCAGTACTAGAAAGTCCCAGCAAGCCTCCCCCGCAAGCTGGTACTTGGAGAACCACAAGTACCAGCATGCGGTGGAAAACCGGGCCCGCTGGTACCTGTAGTAGTACTACTACTAAAAAAATACCCAACAAAAAACAGGAGACACACACCGTGACAGTATAAGTTTATTACATACATGCACACCTCCAAACATACATACTTACCTATGTTCACACGAGGCTCGGTCCTCTTCTCCATGTAGAATCCTCGGGGTACCTGTGAAGAAAATTATACTCACATAATCCAGTGTTGCTTGTCTTCTTTGTATAATCCACGTACTTGGCAAAACAAAAAAACGGAAACCCGACCACGCACTGAAAGGGGTCGGGTTTATGTGTTTTACTCATCACTCCCGTAAAACACTGCCTGACATTACGAATCACATCGACATCGGAAAATACGAATTTGGAAAAATCGGCAGCTTAGTGAATGATCGTATCAGAATTCAAAAAGTTGCAGTAAAATGCACCCGATACCATTCGAGTTCAAATACCCTTAAAAACGGCAAAAACACGAATCTTTGTAAATATACCCCCAGGAGGAAAAAATAGTTCAGAATACGCTGTTTAATTAAAATGATTTTTAATGAATAAATATGTAACAGGATAACAGTGTAAGTAAATGAAACTTTTGACATTGTCATAAATGTATATGTGTGTCAGCGAGGCGGTGATGTACTGCGGTCATAAATGTATATGTGTGTCAGCGAGGCGGTGATGTACTGCGGTCATAAATGTATATGTGTGTCAGCGAGGCGGTGATGTACTGCGGTTTGTAAGCCATGTATCTGCGGATGTTCCGCAGTCAGTGAGGCGGGGGGGGGTGCCGCTCTCAGTGAGGCGGGGGATGTGCCGCTGTCACTGAGGTGGGGATGTGCCGCTGTCAGTGAGGTGGTGTGTGTATGTGTATATATGTATGTATGTATGTATATGTGTGTATATATATATATATATATATATATATATATATAAAATATATAATTATACTGCCTTACCCTGCTACCTCACAGCCTTTATTACACTTGGTTTCTACTTAATTCAAACTCAGTTGAATGGAAAATCCCATATTGCAACGCCTCATAGGTCGCCAGCGTGGTCAATTTTCCGTGGCGCACGTGGATAATCTCCGGAGCATAAAATGTCTTGTATATTTGTTTGCTTGTGGTACTGAAGCTTAGCACTGGCTGCATGCACCCTCACTTTGGTAGACACTCTTTGATGTAGCTGTGTGACTCTGACGTAGTAGGATGACTGGTGAAATTAATGGTGTGATTCACCTCAGTCTCCCTTTCCACACAGCAATCTGTGCGGTTCAAAGCTTTCTTTCCAAACCTTTCTGACCCTATCCCAGCCCCAAGCTCACATAGCGTCCTTCATTCTGAACTAACAGTGCTCTAAATACACCTTACATATCATTAAAGACCAATAATATTTTGGTCAAGCGATAAAACTAAATAGACACTGTAGCAATTTGATCCCGGAGGATCCTGCTGGGAAAATTTTCCAAACTTCTACAACTTAATAATGTGTAACTTTCCTGGAGCTGATGGTTGCCACTATTGGTAAATGATATACAGATTTTAAGATTTCCTGACATTTAATGAGTCAGTCAGATACAGTGTGTAAAACACAAGTATTATACGCCTCTCGTAGGGCCCAATTTTCAAAGGACAGTCATCTTATATTACTTGATCTTTTGCTAGTTTGGTAGGGGCATAGCAGTGTGTGTGTGTGTGTGTGTAAGGAAGGGGGGTTTGACCGGTTCTTGTAACTAGTTTGTAGTATTTGTCACCCACAAACAAATGCCCTTATTTATCAATGAGTGGTAAATTTCACTGTGAGTGATAAATTGCACCAGCCAATTAGCTCCTAACTGCCATGTTACAGACTGTGTTTGAAAAATAACAGTTAGGAGCTGATTGGCTAGTGCAGTTTACCAGTCTCAGTGAAATTTATCACTCATTGATAAATAAGGGCATAAGTATGAGTTTTGTTCCCCTTGGAGAATTCTGGAGTCACGGACACCCACATTTTGTATTTAAATATTGTGGCAGCTCAAATAATACAGTTTTTTTATTCTTCTCTTGTTAAAACGAAATACTGTACTCGTATTAATATGTTGTGTTACTCTGTCTTTGTTTAGATGCTTTAAAATCTCTGAGAAAATTACTGAGAAATACACTAGTTGGCCGCTGCTTGCTGCCATGTATCTTTGCATACCTGTTCATTAGTGCCCTGTAATTGAAGTCCGTATACGCATTAGCGTGGTACCATAGTGTGTTTTGGAAGAATGTTGAAAGAATAAGACACTAGGGAACAGGGGAGGGATGCAATGCAATTTGGCAGGAAATTACCGATGTACAATGTATGACTTTTGCCAGGGCCAGTTATTACTTTTTGTCCTGAGTTTATATATATTCATACGTGTATATATTCCCATGCTTTAGGTGAGATGTAATAGGGTCCGAGATTGCCTTAGGTGCGGGATGCCTTGTAAATGACTGCCGCTTCAAAAAAACGCAGCCATCAGCATTACGTCCCTCCAGCTGCAAGCGAAAATGCAGCAGAGTTGTATATGATGCATGTCCTTGGGCTCCCTGTCCTGGGAGTCCATCTCTTCTTTGTCTCCTCCTAGGGCTCCCTGTCCTGGGAGTCCACCTCTTCTTTGTCTCCTCCTAGGGCTCCCTGTCCTGGGAGTCCACCTCTTCTTTGTCTCCTCCTAGGGCTCCCTGTCCTGGGAGTCCACCTCTTCTTTGTCTCCTCCGAGGGCTCCCTGTCCTGGGAGTCCATCTCTTCTTTGTCTCCTCCTAGGGCTCCCTGTCCTGGGAGTCCACCTCTTCTTTGTCTCCTCCGAGGGCTCCCTGTCCTGGGAGTCCATCTCTTCTTTGTCTCCTCCTAGGTCTAACCCTGACAGTGGACCCCATATCTGTACTTACCTTCGGGATGTCGGCGGTCGGTGTTTTCCAGCGTTGGTCACATGAACGCCAGGATGCTAACACATACCTCACAACATTACTTACCTTTAAACAGGGACACCCGAAAAGGGGCGTGACCTTCGAGAAAGGGGGGAATGGCTTCACAGGAGAGCCCGCGACCTTGAGCCACGCCCCCGTTTTCATCACTGCGGGGCATGCCTAGTGCTCTGTGAGCTGCTGGCATGCCCTCTCTATTATTAAATAGAGCAGGAGCCAGGTGTACTGTATAATGGCAGAAAGTATTCCAGTAATATTCTGGCAAATGGCAACCAGGGCCACCGTAACCCGCTCAGCTGGGATGGAAAGGCACTCTCCCCGTTCTGCTAGCCTGCAGTTGTTGCTGGCTGCTGCTGCGCCTCTCAAAACTGTATGACAGGAAGTGGCGCCGGCAGCGCGAAGTGCGGCTCCCTGTGTCTCCCCCCTCTTTCTCTCCTCCCCGCTGCACCCATCAAGATGTATGACAGAGAGTGGTGCCCGCAGCTTGAAGCTGCGGATCTGCAGTCTCCAATCCACCCGCTGATCTCTTGTGTAAGTACCACACTCCTCCATCTCTCCCCTCCTTTGGGCATTATGTGTATAAGCGACACTACTACTGTTGGCATTATGTTTATAAGCAGCACTACTACTGTTGGCATTGTGTATAAGTGGCACTACTACTGTTGGCATTATGTTTATAAGCAGCACTACTACTGTTGGCATTGTGTATAAGTGGCACTACTACTGTTGGCATTATGTTTATAAGCAGCACTACTACTGTTGGCATTGTGTATAAGTGGCACTACTACTGTTGGCATTATGTTTATAAGCAGCACTACTACTGTTGGCATTGCTTATAAGGGGCACTACTACTCTGGGCATTATGTGTATATGGGACACTACTACTGTGGGCATTGTGTATAAGGGGCACTATTTTGGGCAATGTGTATAGGGGAACTACTATGGACATTGTGTATAAGGGGCACTACTGTGGGCATTGTGTATAAAGGGCACTACTGTGGGCATTGTATACGAGAAGCACTAATGTGTAGCATAACATGAATAAGGGACACTACTGTGTGTTGTAATATGAATTAGGGACACTACTGTGTTGTGTAATATGAATTGGGCACTACGTGCAGTGAAATGTGAATAATACCGCATTCAGATCGCAAATGCCGGATAACACCCGGTAAGAGAAACGTGTCCTTACCGTGTGGGATCCGGCATTTGCTCCCCTCTGCTGGCTTTCCGACCCGGCAATATACCGGGTTGGTTGCCATAGCAGCGGGGGGGCGCAGCAGGGTCGGGGGTGGAGGCGGCGCTGGGAGATGAGCTCATCTCCTGCGCCGCCTCTCCCTATGCTGTGAATGGGAACCGTGTCGCATCGACGCGGCTCCCATTCACACTGCACCTGATCCGGTATTCAACCCGGGTATAATCCTTCTTTTATACCGGGTTGAATTACCGGGTCAGGCGACCCACTATTTCGCGAAAGTGCTTTCACATCGCACACTGACCCGTGTCGACACGGCAATATGCCGTGTCGATACCGGGTTATTTGTGCGATGTGAAAGGGGTGAAAGATTGTGCTACTGTGTGGCATAATTTGAAATGCAGGTACTATTGTGTGGCCATGCCCCTTCCTTGTGAAAACAAACACCTTTTTTGCAATGCCTTTGAACACTATAAGGTATGAGGGAAGGCGCAAATGTAAAAGTTTGCAGGGGGGCGCTGAATACCCTAGCACCGGCCCTGCTTCTGGCAGATGTTATTGTCCAACAGGAGAACATCCATGGCCCTTGCATAATAATGCATTCACACCAATCAGCGGAGGATTCATTTGCTAAGAAAAAACTTACAGTTTGTATCACAAACGTAAGACATTTTGTGCTTCCAAATACAATTTGGGTTACAGAAGCCATCCATCACAGTGTAAACTTCTATTGCCCCCTGGAAAAAAATAAATTGTGATTTATATGCATACTTTATAACAGAGAAGCCCTTTTTTTTTAATATGTCTGCATCAGTAGCATTGCCAGTGTGCAAAATACCTGGCAGGAAAAGGTGTTTTTGAAAATTTTAAAGTGAATTTAGGTCAACACAAACGAATCATACAGCGGGGGAATATTTTCCAGTGATTATACTTTCCTGCTCAGGCCTGCCTTGTTTTCCTGCTTATTTACATGTGTTTCGTTATAGGCAGTCCATCAGCATTCATATAAATGTATCCATTGCGGGTTACGAACCTACCGCTGGCCGTCAGAAAATAATTTACTCCATCTGATTTTTTATTTATTTATCAAGCAGCAGGATCCTTGGTTTGTCTTGCGTTGCATACGGGATGGTCACAATGACCCTCAAAAAATAATTTATAGGCAGATCTGACGTCACCGCCAGTTGTTCTCATGGCTTTTCTGAAGGGTCTTGGAACATGTCTCGTGGTTGCAGTGAGAGAGATTAAAGTCAACTTGGGAAATGTTTTGTGTGAGAGTGAAATACTTGTGGTATACTGCAGGCTTACTGTAGCAAGTGAGACAAGTTAGAGAACTAGCCAGGAGATAGACCTATGGGGGTATTTTCAATTAGGGTCGGATCCATTCCGACATGCATTTGTTGGAATGGATCCTACAACCCCTATTCAATCTCATCTCAATTTGACTTTTAAAAAGTCGAATTGAGATGAGGGACCCAGAGGAGGAGAGGGTGGGGGGGAGCCCCGGGGAGACCAGCGGGGACAGCCGGCGGGCAAACGGAGGAGATCAGTGCTACAGTAGCGCTGCAGGAGGATGTCACACAGCCAGGCAGTGTCTACCCGTCTCCAGCAAGCGTGACCTCACTTGCAGTGAGTGGTGCTGCTGTGAGACATCCTGCTGCAGCGCTGGGCTGTAGCGCTGATCTCCCCTGTCTGCCCGCGGCTGTCCCCCGTCTCCCTGCGGCTCCCCCCCCCCCTCTCCATTTTTTTATGTCGGACTGAGATGGTCGAAAAGGGGGCCAAAACCGACGTTTTCGACACAAGCACGTGGATCGGCAGCTATTCCGCCGATCCACGTGCTTTTCGACAAGTCGAATTCCTCGACTTGTCGAATATATTGAAAGTTGAAAACTGCCGTCTTTTCGAAAGACGGCAGCTTTCAACGACAATTGAATCTACCCCATGGATGGGATGGTACAGTTGTTGCCTCATGGTTTATCCAGCCACAAAGCAGCTGGTCAACAGAGGAGCAAATTCCTGTCAGGTAATCTGTTTCTTCCTCCTTTTGAGACAATGCAGCACTAAATCAAGGATACACGCTGACACTGCAATAAACCAGAAATATACACAGACACTGTAAACTGTCAGAATACACAGAGTGCATTAACAGTAAAACACACACATGTGTATTGTACATGGCAATGAGTAACTCATATGCTTTCCAGTTTACATGCTCCAGCCGTACATTCTTCTATATGCTCTTCTCCCGCCCCTGCCTCTCAGGAATGCCATTTAAGATCTGTCTTCTTGCAAGTGCACCCACCAAGTCCTGCACCCACTTCAGGGTATATTCAGTTAGTTTACCGCGGGCTTATAGCTCCCATTTCTCTAACGTCCTAAGTGGATGCTGGGGACTCCGTCAGGACCATGGGGTTTAGCGGCTCCGCAGGAGACAGGGCACAATAATAAAAGCTTTAGGATCAGGTGGTGTGCACTGGCTCCTCCCCCTATGACCCTCCTCCAAGCCTCAGTTAGATTCTTGTGCCCGGCCGAGAAGGGTGCAATCTAGGTGGCTCTCCTGAGCTGCTTAGAATAAAAGTTTAAGTTAGGTTTTTTATTTTCAGTGAGTCCTGCTGGCAACAGGCTCACTGCTACGAGGGACTTAGGGGAGAGAAGTAAACTCACCTGCGTGCAGGATGGATTTGCTTCTTAGGCTACTGGACACCATTAGCTCCAGAGGGAGTCGGAACACAGGTCTCACCCTGGGGTTCGTCCCGGAGCCTTGCCGCCGACCCCCCTTGCAGATGCCGAAGTTGAAGAGGTCCAGAGGTCCAGAAACAGGCGGCAGAAGACTTTCAGTCTTCATAAGGTAGCGCACAGCACTGCAGCTGTGCGCCATTGTTGTCAGCACACTTCATACCAGCGGTCACTGAGGGTGCAGGGCGCTGGGGGGGGCGCCCTGGGCAGCAATATATTATACCTTTTTTATGGCTAAAATACATCACATATAGCCCTTGAGGCTATATGGATGTATTTAACCCCTGCCAGATCTCACAAACTCCGGGAGAAGAGCCCGCCGTTTTAGGGGGCGGGGCCTATTCTCCTCAGCACACGGCGCCATTTTCCTGCTCAGCTCTGCTGTGAGGAAGGCTCCCAGGCTCTCCCCTGCACTGCACTACAGAAACAGGGTTAAAACAGAGAGGGGGGGCACTTATTTGGCGATATGATTACATATGTGAAAATGCTATAAGGGAAAACACTTGTATAAGGGGTTGTCCCTGTATAATTATAGCGTTTTTGGTGTGTGCTGGCAAACTCTCCCTCTGTCTCCCCAAAGGGCTAGTGGGGTCCTGTCCTCTATCAGAGCATTCCCTGTGTGTGTGCTGTGTGTCGGTACGTGTGTGTCGACATGTAGGAGGACGATGTTGGTGAGGAGGCGGAGCAAATTGCCTGTATTGGTGATGTCACTCTCTAGGGAGTCGACACCGGAATGGATGGCTTATTTAGGAATTACGTGATAATGTCAACACGATGCAAGGTCGGTTGACGACATGAGACGGCCGGCAAACAAATTAGTACCTGTCCAGGCGTCTCAGACACCGTCAGGGGCTTGTAAAAACGCCCATTTACCTCAGTTGGTCGACACAGACACAGACACGGACACTGACTTCAGTGTCGACGGTGAAGAAACAAACGTATTTTCCTTTAGGGCCACACGTTACATGTTAAGGGCAATGAAGGAGGTGTTACATATTTCTAATACTACAAGTACCACAAATAAGGGTATTATGTAGGGTGGGAATAATCTACTTGTAGTTTTTCCTGAATCAGATAAATTAAAGTGTGTGATGATACGTGGGTTTCCTCCGATAGAAAATTATTGGAGGTATACCCTTTCCCGCCAGAAGTGAGGGCGAGTTGGGAAACACACCTTAGGGTGGATAAGGCGCTCACACGCTTATAAAAACAAGTGGCGTTACCGTCTCCAGATACGGCCGCCCTCAAGGAGCCAGCTGATAGGAAGCTGAAAAATATCCTAAAAAGTATATACACACATACTGGTGTTATACTACGACCAGCAATCGCCTCAGCCTGGATGTGCAGCGCTGGGGGGGCTTGGTCGGATTTCCTGACTGAAAATATTGATACCCTTGACAGGAACAATATTTTATTGACTATAGAGCATTTTAAGGATGCATTTCTATATATGCGAGATGCGCAGAGGGATATTTGCATTCTGGCATCAAGAGTAGATGTGATGTCCATATCTGCCAGACGATGTTTATAGACACGACAGTGGTCAGGTGATGCAGATTCCAGACGGCACATGGAAGTATTGCCGTATAAAGGGGCGGTCCATCGGACCTGGTGGCCATGGCAACAGCTGGAAAATCCACTTTTGTTACCCCAAGTCACATCTCAGCAGAAAAGGACACAGTCTTTTCAGTCTCAGTCCTTTCGTACCCATAAAGGCAGGCGGGCAAAAGGCCAGTCATATCTGCCCAGGGTTAGAGGAAAGGGAAGAAGACTGCAGCAGGCAGCCCATTCCCAGGAACAGAAGTCCTCCACAGCTTTGCCAAGTCCGCAGCATGACGCTGGGGCCATACAAGCGGACTCAGGTGCGGTGGGGGGTCATCTCAAGAGTTTCAGCACGCAGTGGACTCCTGGATCCTACACGTAGTATCCCAGGTGTACATTGGAAATTCGAGACGTCTTCCCCTCACAAGTTCCTGAAGTCTGCTTTACCAACGTCTCCCTCCGACAGGGAGGCAGTATTGGGAAAAAATTCACAGGCTGTATTCCCAGCAGGTGATAATCAAAGTACCCCTCCTACAACAAGGGAAGGGGTATTATTCCACACTATATTGTGGTACTGAAGCCAAACGGCTCGGTGAGATCTAAAAGATTTGAACAATTACATACAAGGGTTCAAATCAAGATGGAGTCACTCAGAGCAGTGATAGCGAACCAGGACGATATGGTGTCACTGGATATCAGGGACGCTTACCTACATGTCCAAATTTTGCCCTTCTCACCAAGGGTATCTCAGGTTCGTGGTACAGAACTGTCACTATCAGTTCAGACGCTGCCGTTTGGATTGTCCACGGCACCCCGGGTCTTTACCATGGTAATGGCCGAAATGATGATTCTTCCTAAAAGAAATATGGACGCTTTCCTGATAAGGGCAAGGTCCAGAGAACAGTTGGCGGTCGGAGTAGCACTATCTCAAGTAGTTCTACGACAGCGCGAGTGGTTTCTAAATATTCCAAAATCGCAGCTTTTCCGACGACACGTCTAATGTTCCTAGGAATGATTCTGGACACAGTCCAGAAAAGGATGTTTTCTCCCGGAGAAGAAGGCCAGGGAGTTATCCGAGCTAGTCAGGAACCTCCTAAAACCAGGAAAAGTATCAGTGCATCATTGCACAAGGGTCCTGTGAAAAATGGTGGTTTCTTACAAAGCGATCCCATTCGGTAGATTTCACGCAAGAACCTTTCAGTGGAATCTGCTGGGAAAATGGTCCGGATCGCATCTTCAGATGCATCAGCGGATAACCCTGTCTCCAAGGACAAGGGTGTTTTCTTCTGCGGTGGCTGCAGAGTGCTCATCTATGAAAGGGCCGCAGATTCGACATTCAGGACTGGGTCCTGGTGACCACGGATGCCAGCCTGAGTGGCTGGGGAGCAGTCACACAAGGAAAAAATTTCCAGGGAGTGTGATCAAGTCTGGAGACTTCTCTCCACATAAATATACTGGAGCTAAGGGCAATTTACAAGGCTCTAAGCTTAGCAAGACCTCTGCTTCAAGGTCAGCCGGTATTGATCCAGTGGGACAACATCACGGCAGTCGCCCACGTAAACAGACAGGGCGGCACATGAAGCAGGAGGGAAATGGCAGAAACTGCAAGGATTCTTCGCTAGGCGAAAAATCATGTGATAACACTCTCAGCAGTGTTAATTCCGTGAGTGGAAAACTGGGAAGCAGACTTCCTCAGCAGGCATAACCTCCACCCGGGAGAGCGGGGACTTCAGCGGGAAGTCTTCCACATGATTGTAAACCGTTGGGAAAAACCAAAGGTGGACATGATGGCGTCCCGCCTGAACAAAAAACTAGACAGATATTGCGCCAGGTCAAGGGACCCTCAGGCAATAGCGGTGGACGCTCTGGTAACACTGTGGGTGTACCAGTCAGGGTATGTGTTCCCTCCTATGCATCTCATACCAAAAGTACTGAGAATCATAAGAAGGAGATGAGTAAGAACGATACTCGTGGTTCCGGATGGGTCAAGAAGGACTTGGTACCCGGAACTTCAAGAGATGCTCACGGAAGAACCGTGGCCTCTACCTTTAAGAGAGGACCTGCTCCAGCAGGGGCCTTGTCTGTTCCAAGACTTACCGCGGCTGCGTTTGACGGCATGGCAGTTGAACGCCGGATCCTGAAAGGGCATTCCAGATGAAGTCATCCCTACCCTGGTCGAAGCCAGGAAGGATGTAATCGCAAAACATTTTCACCGCATTGGGCGAAAATATGTTGCGTGGTGTGAGGCCAAGAAGGTCCCTACAGAGGAATTCCAACTGGGTCGTTTCCTACATTTCCTGAAAACAGGACTGTCTATGGGCCTAAAATTAGGGTCCATTAAGGTTCAAATTTCGACCCTGTCGAATTTCTTCCAGAAATAACTGGCTTCAGTGCCTGAAGTTCAGACGTTTGTAAAAGGGATACTGCATATACAGCCTCCTTTTGTGCCCCCAGTGGCACCTTGGGATCTCAATGTTGTTTGAGTTTCCTAAAGTCACATTGGTTGGATCCACTCACCACTGTGGAATTAAAATATTTCACATGGAAGGTGAAGATTCTATTAGCCCTGGCTTCAGCCAGGCGTGTGTCAGAATGGGCGGCTTTATCATATAAAAGCCCTTACTTAATTTTTTTATTCTGACAGGGCAGAATTGAGGACTCGTCCTCAATTTCTCCTTAAGGTGTTTTCTGTTTTTCACATGAACCAACCTATTGTGGTACCTGCGGCTACTAGGGACTTGGAGGACTCCAAGTTACTTGACGTTGTCAGGGCCCTGAAAATATATGTTTCCAGGACGACTGGTGTCAGAAAATCTGACTCGCTGTTTAGCCTGTATGCACCCAACAAGATGGGTGTTCCTGCTTCTAAGCAGACGATTGCTCGCTGGATTTGTAGTACAATTCAGCTTGCACATTCTGTGGCAGGCTTGCCACAGCCAAAATCAGTAAAAGCCCATTCCACAAGGAAGTGGGCTCATCTTGGGCGGCTGCCCGAGGGGTCTCGGCTTTACAACTTTGCCGAGCTGCTACTTGGTCAGGGGCACACCCTGACTGAGGAGGACCTTGGAGTTCTCTCATTCGGTGCTGCAGAGTCATCCGCACTCTCCCGCCCGTTTGGGAGCTTTGGTATAATCCCCATGGTCCTGACGGAGTCCCCAGCATCCACTTAGGACGTTAGAGAAAATAAGAATTTACTTACCGATAATTCTATTTCTCGTAGTCCGTAGTGGATGCTGGGCGCCCATCCCAAGTGTGGATTGTCTGCAATACTTGTACATAGTTATTGTTACAAAAATCGGGTTATTCTTGTTGTGAGCCATCTGTTGAGAGGCTCCTTCGTTGTTATCATACTGTTAACTGGGTTCAGATCACAGGTTGTACGGTGTGATTGGTGTGGCTGGTATGAGTCTTACCCGGGATTCAATATCCTTCCCTATTATGCACGCTCGTCCGGGCACAGTATCCTAACTGAGGCTTGGAGGAGGGTCATAGGGGGAGGAGCCAGTGCACACCACCTGATCCTAAAGCTTTTATTATTGTGCCCTGTCTCCTGCGGAGCCGCTATCCCCATGGTCCTGACGGAGTCCCCAGCATCCACTACGGACTACGAGAAATAGAATTATCGGTAAGTAAATTCTTATTTTTGAGTGCCTGGATCTATTCAGTTATATCCCCCAGTAAGCCCCTTCTCACATGGTAAGCACTGGGAGGCGCCACTGAATTCATCTAGCAAATAACTGAAAGATGCGGCCTCCTCCTTTTACACTGCGCTGGCTGCTGCTGCTGCGGGTCTAATCAGGTGCAACCGCCGCTATCAGGCTGTACCACATAGTGTCTCAGTGCTTCCCCCGTGCTGACACGTGTAACATCAAGTCATGTGAAGGCACATAGAAGACTCCCGAGGGACGCCCCCACGGCCACTCCTCATAGTCCTGATGCACCTCCTCCAGGCCCCTGGATCCTGGGCCTCTAGCAGCAAGCATCACCTGATTACATGTTTGCACCCAACACCGTCGCTGTAATGCTGCTGCCGCTTGTAAGAGAGACCTTGCCAATTACAAGGGAAAACAAGGAAATAACTTTTCTCTAACGTCCTAGTGGATGCTGGGGACTCCGTCAGGACCATGGGGATAGCGGCTCCGCAGGAGACAGGGCACAAAAGCAAGCTTTTAGGATCACATGGTGTGTACTGGCTCCTCCCCCTATGACCCTCCTCCAAGCCTCAGTTAGGTTTTTGTGCCCGTCCGAGAAGGGTGCAATCTAGGTGGCTCTCTTAAAGAGTTGCTTAGAAAAAGTTTTTAGGTTCTTTATTTTCAGTGAGTCCTGCTGGCAACAGGCTCACTGCATCGAGGGACTTAGGGGAGAGAATTTCAACTCACCTGCGTGCAGGATGGATTGGATTCTTAGGCTACTGGACACCATTAGCTTCAGAGGGAGTCGGAACACAGGTCTCGCCCTGGGGTTCGTCCCGGAGCCGCGCCGCCGACCCCCTTGCAGATGCTGAAGATTGAAGAGGTCCGGAACCAGGCGGCAGAAGACTTTTCAGTCTTCCTCAGGTAGCGCACAGCACTGCAGCTGTGCGCCATTGTCTGTCAGCACACTTCCCACAGCGATCACGGAGGGTGCAGGGCGCGGGGGGGGGGGGCGCCCTGGCAGCAATGTAGAATACCTGTATGGCGAAAAATACATCACATATAGCCCTTGAGGCTATATGGATGTATTTAACCCCTGCCAGACTTCACAATCTCCGGAGAAGAAGCCCGCCGAAAAGGGGGCGGGGCCTATTCTCCTCAGCACACAGCGCCATTTTCCCTCACAGAAAGGCTGAGGGGAAGGCTCCCAGGCTCTCCCCTGCACTGCACTACAGAAACAGGGTTAAAACAGAGAGGGGGGGCACTGATTTGGCGATATACATATATATTAAATGCTATATGGGAGGAACACTTATATAAGGGTTGTCCCTGTATAATTATAGCATTTTGGTGTGTGCTGGCAAACTCTCCCTCTGTCTCCCCAAAGGGCTAGTGGGTCCTGTCCTCTATCAGAGCATTCCCTATGTGTGTGCTGTATGTCGGTACGTGTGTGTCGACATGTATGAGGAAAATGTTGGTGAGGAGGCGGAGCAAATTGCCTGTAATGGTGATGTCACTCTCTAGGGAGTCGACACCGGAATGGATGGCTTACTTATGGAATTACGTGATAGTCAACACGCTGCAAGTGGGTTGACGACATGAGACGGCCAGCGAACAAATTAGTACCGGTCCAGGCGTCTCAGACACCGTCAGGGGCTTGTAAAAACGCCCATTTACCTCAGTCGGTCGACATAGACCCAGACACGGACACTGATTTCAGTGTCGACGGTGAAGAAACAAACGTATTTTCCTTTAGGGCCACACGTTAAGGGCAATGAAGGAGGTGTTACATATTTCTGATACTCCAAGTACCACAAAGAAGGGTATTATGTGTGAGGTGAAAAAACTACCTGTAGTTTTTCCTGAATCAGATAAATTAAATGAAGTGTGTGATGATGCGTGGGTTTCACCCGATAGAAAATTATTGGCGGTATACCCTTTCCCGCCAGAAGTTAAGGCGCATTGGGAAACACCCCTCAGGGTGGATAAGGCGCTCACATGCTTATCAGAAAAATATCCTAAAAAGTATACACACACATGCTGGTGTTATACTGTGACCAGCGATCGCCTCAGCCTGGATGTGCAGAGCTGAGGTGGCTTGGTCGGATTCCCTGACTAAAAATATTGATACCCTTGACAGGGACAGTATTTTATTGACTATAGAGCATTTAAAGGATGCATTTCTATATATACGAGATGCGCAGAGGGATATTTGCACTCTGGCATCAAGAGTAAATGCGATGTCCATATCTGCAAGAAGATGTTTATGGACACGACAGTGGTCAGGGGATGCAGATTCCAAACGGCACAAAGATGTATTGCCGTATAAAAGGGGAGGAGTTATTTGGGGTCGGTCCATGGGACCTGGTGGCCACGGCAACTGCTGGAAGATCCACCGTTTTTTACCCTAAGTCACATCTCTGCAGAAAAAGACACCGTCTTTTCAGCCTCAGTCTTTTCGTCCCTATAAGATATCTGCCCAGGGATAGAGGAAAGGGAAGAAGACTGCAGCAGGCAGCCCATTCCCAGTAACAGAAGCCCTCCACCGCTTCTACTAAGTTCTCAGCATGACGCTGGGACCGTACAGGACCCCTGGATCCTACAAGTAGTATCAAAGGGGCACAGATTGGAATGTCGAGGCGTTTCCCCCCTCGCAGGTTCCTGTAGTCTGCTGTACCAATGTCCCCCTCCGACAGGGAGGCAGTATTGAAAACAATTCACAAGCTGTATTCCCAGCAGGTGATAATAAAATTACCCCTCCTACAACAAGGAAAGGGGTATTGTTCCACACTATAGGGTGGTACTGAAGCCAGAAGGCTAGGTGAGACCGATTCTAAATCTGAAAAATTTGAACACTTACAAGGGTTCAAATCCAGATGGAGTCACTCAGAGCAGTGATAGCGAACTGGGAACAAGGGGACTATATGGTGTCCCGGGACATCAGGGATGCTTACCTCCATGTTCCAAAAAAAATTTGCTTTTCTCACCAAGGGTACCTCAGGTTCGTGGTACAGAACTGTCACTATCAGTTTCAGACGATGCCGTTGGAGTGTCCAAGGCACCCCGGGTCTTTACCAAGGTAATGACCGAAATGAGGATTCGTCTTCAAAGAAAATGGACGACCTCCTGATAAGAACAAGGTCCAGAGAACAGTTGGAGGTCGGAGTAGCACTATCTCAAGTAGTTCTACGACAGCACGGGTGGAGTCTAAATATTCCAAAACCGCAGTTGTTCCGACGACACGTCTGCTGGTCCTAGGGATGATTCTGGACACAGTCCAGGAAAAGGGTGTTTCTCCCAGAGGAGAAAGCCAGGGAGTTATCCGAGCTAATCGGGATCCTCCTAAAACCAGGAAAAGTGTCAGTGCATCATTGCACAAGAGTCCTGGTAAAAAATGGTGGCTTATTACGAAGCGCTTCCATTCGGCAGATTTCACACAAGAACTCTTCAGTGGGATCTGCTGGACAAATGGTCCGGATCGCATCTTCAGATGCATCAGCGGATAACCCTATATCCAAGGACAAGGGTGTCTCTCCTGTGGTGATTACAGAGTGCTCATCTTCTAGAGGGCCGCAGATTCGGCATTCAGGATTGGATGCTGGTATCCACGGAGGCCAGCCTGAGAGGCTGGGGAGCAGTCACACAGGGAAAAAATTTCCAGGGAGTGTGATCAAGTCTGGAGAATTCTCTCCACATAAATATACTGGAGCTAAGAGCAAATTTGTAATGCTATAAGCTTAGCAAGGTCTCTGCTTCAAGGTCAGCCGGTATTGATCCAGTGGGATAACATCACGGCAGTCGCCCACGTAAACAGATAGGGCGGCACAAGAAGCAGGAGGGCAGTGGTCAAAACTGCAAGGATTTTTCGCTAGACGGAAAATCATGTGATAGCACTGTCAGCAGTGTTCATTCCGGGAGTGGACGACTGGGAAGCAGACTTCCTCAGCAGGCACGACCTCCACCCGGGAGAGTGGGAACTTCATCGGGAAGTTTTCCGCATGATTGTGAACCGTTGGGAAAGACCAAAGGTGGAAATGATGGCGTCCCGCCCGAACAAAAAACGGGACAGGTATTGCGCCAGGTCACGAGACCTTCAGGCGATAGCTGTGGACGTCCTGGTAACACCGTGGGTGTAACAGTCGGTGTATGTGTTCCCTCTTCTGCTTCTCATAACCAAGGTATTGAGAATTATAAGACGTAGAGGAGTAAGAACTATACTCGTGGCTCCGGATTGGCCAAGAGGGACTTGGTACCCGGAACTTCAAGAGATGCTCACAGAGGACTAATGGCCTCGGGAGCTAAGATGGGATTTGCTTTCAGCAAGAACCATGTCTGTTCCAAGAGGAACCGTGGCATCTGCCTCTAAGAAAGGACCTGCTCCAGCAGGGACCTTGTCTGTTCCAAGACTTACCGCGACTGCGTTTGACGGCATGGCGGTTGAACGCCGGATCCTAAGGGAAAAGGCATTCCGGAAGAGGTCATACCTACCCTGGTCAAAGCCAGGAAGGAGGTGACCGCACAACGTTATCACCACATGTGGTGAAAATATGTTGCGTGGGTGAGGCCAGGAAGGCCCCACGAAAAAAAATTTCAACTAGGTCGATTTCTGCACTTCCTGAAAACAGGAGTGTCTATGAGCCTCAAATTGGGGTCCATTAAGGTTCAAGTTTCGGCCCTGTAGATTTTCTTCCAGAACAAATTGGCTTCAATTCCTGAAGTCCAGACGTTTGTCAAGGGAGTATTGCATATACAGCCCCTTGTGTGCCTCCAGTGGCACCGTGGGATCTCAACGTAGTGTTGGGATTCCTCAAATCATATTGGTTTGAACCGATCAAATCTGTGGATTTGAAATATCTCACATGGAAAGGGACCATGTTGTGGCCCTGGCCTCGGCCAGGCGATTGTCAGAATTGGGGGCTTTGTCTTAAAAAAAGCTCATATTTGTTTTTCCATTCGGACAGGGCAGAACTGCGGACTCGTCCCCAGTTTCTTCCTAAGGTGGTGTCAGCGTTTCGCCTGAAACAACATATTGTGGTGCCTGCGGCTACTAGGGACTTGGAGGACTCCAAGTTGCTAGACGTTGTCGGGGCCCTAAAAATATATATATATATATATATATATATATATTTCCAGGACGGCTGGAGTCAGAAAGTCTGACTTGCTGTTTATATTGTATGCACCCCAAAAGATGGGTGCTCCTGCTTCTAAGCAGACTATTGCTCGTTGGATTTGTAGTACAATTCAGCTTGCACAGTCTGTGGCAGGCCTGCCACAGCCAAAATCTGTCAATGCCCATTCCACAAGGAAGGTGGGCTCATCTTGGGCGGATGCCCGAGGGGGTCTCGGCTTTAAAATTTTGCCGAGCAGCTACGTGGTCAGGGGGGAACACGTTTGTAAAATTCTACAAATTTGATACCCTGGCTGAGGAGGACCTGGAGTTCTCTCATTCGGTGCTGCAGAGTCACCCGCACTCTCCCGCCCGTTTGGGAGCTTTGGTATAATCCCCATGGTCCTGACGGAGTCCCCAGCATCCACTAGGACGTTAGAGAAAATAAGATTTTACTTACCGATAAATCTATTTCTCGTAGTCCGTAGTGGATGCTGGGCGCCCATCCCAAGTGCGGATTGTCTGCATTACTTGTACATAGTTATTGTTACAAAAATCGGGTTATTATTGTTGTGAGCCATCTTTTTTAGAGGCTACTTCATTGTTATCATACTGTTAACTGGGTTCAGATCACAAGTTGTACGGTGTGATTGGTGTGGCTGGTTTGGGTCTTACCCGGGATTCAAGATCCTTCCTTATTGTGTACGCTCGTCCGGGCACAGTACCTAACTGAGGCTTGGAGGAGGGTCATAGGGGGAGGAGCCAGTACACACCATGTGATCCTAAAAGCTTGCTTTTGTGCCCTGTCTCCTGCGGAGCCGCTATCCCCATGGTCCTGACGGAGTCCCCAGCATCCACTACGGACTACGAGAAATAGATTTATCGGTAAGTAAAATCTTATTTTAGGTAAGTAACCCATGGGGGTTTCTGCTGAACACAGACAGTGTAGATCTTACAGCCCGATGGGTGGTTTGCACCTGTAAACAGCATAATAGGGAAAACACAGGCACCGGGTCGCAATACAGTACATATGGGGGAGGAGGGGTCAGTAATGAGCTTACAGATGGGGGGATGGAACACAATAAGGAGCATACAAATATATATGTGTGTGTGTATATAAATATATATAGGGACGCTGTCCGTTAGATTATTCTTAACAACAAGTCTTGTGAGTGCCGCCCGTTGGTGTGTGTGTGTGTGTGTGTATGTATATGTATATATATATATATATATATATATATATATATATACACTAGGTGGTTCATCGCGCCCTACGGGCGCTCTTCACACCGTCGCAAGGGGCTACGCCCCCTTAACCCTTCCATGCCTATCTGGGGTTCAATATTTGTATTATATGGAGTATTACCTGCTTTCCTTTGTTAGTGGTTAAATATTGCACGATGAAAGGGTGTCCGATGGCGAAGGAGATGCAGCCCCTTGCGACGGCATGAACAGCACCTGCAGGGCACGATGTACAGATTGTAGCGGGTGCGGGGGGGACTGCAGATGGGGGAGGGTGTCTGTAGATGCTGCGGGTGGAGGGGGGGCGGATATGGGGGGGGCCCGGATGGGGAAGGGTTGGGAGGTGCTGCGGATGGGGGAGGGGCAGAGGAGTGGGGGCTGCAGATGGGGGAGGGGTCCAGAGCCACTGCAGGTGGGGGAGGGGCAGGGGTGCCATGGGTGGGGGAGGCGCAGGTGCGGGGATGTTGCGGATGGGTGAAGGGTTCCGGAGGTGCTGTGGGATAAGAAGGGGCGGGGGTCCGGAGGCGCCGCGGGTGAGGGAGGGGCAGGTGCGGGCGGATGGAAAAGGGGGCACTGCAGGTGGTGGAGTGGCAGGTGCGGGCGTGCCGTGGCTAGAGGAGGGGTTGTTTGAGGGGGGGACCGCGGATGGAGGGTGTCTGCAGATGCTGCGGGTGGAGGGGGGGCAGGTGAGGGGGGAGACATATATGGGGGGTGGAGGGGGTCTGGAGGTGCTGTGGGTGGTGGAGGGGCAGGGGAGTGGGAGCCGCGGGTGGTGTAGGGGGTCTGGAGGCACAGCGTGTGGGGGAGGGGTGGGGTGCTGCATGTGGTGGAGGGGAAGGTGTGGAGGTGTGGTGCATTGAGGAGGGGTCTGGAGGCGCTGTGGGTACTGTCCCTGCCAAAAAGGTAGTTGGAGGGTATGCAGTAACAGGGCCAGGACAGGGGTGACAGGGTCAGAACAGGGGTGATAGGGTCAGGACAGGGGTGACGTGGCCAGGACAAGGGTGACGTGGCCAGGACAGGGGGGGTGACGTGGCCAGGACAGGGGTGACGTGGCCAGGACAGGGGTGACGGGGCCAGGACAGATGTGTCTTACCGGAGTCACTGCTGCTGGCTGCTGCTGTTCCACTCCAACCTGTTGGGATCTGCTGCTGGTGGAGACTGGGCATGGCTGACTCTCTCAGGCTGGAGTCCTGCTTCCTCCGCCCATACGCATCCCTCCTCCCCACATCGCGTACCTCGCGCGGCTGGCGGGCACTGTGGTAAGGAGTGACTGGTTAGCCCCAGGAGACGCTGCGACTGGAGGGAGGAGGGGTCATAGCATGCACACGGCGTGGACCTCGCGGCTGCCGGGCACTGTGGTAAAGGGAGACTGGAAGTGCGGGCGGCAGTGCTGCAGCTAGCGGTGGGGTTACCGGGGCTGGAGATAACAGAGGCAGTACGGAACCTGCACAGCGGCAGGTGCCCCACAAAACTGCAGCTAAGAAGTGTGGAGTGTGCCAGAAAGTGACCCTCCTCCGCGCCAGAGAGCCCCTGCTGAGTATGCTGATGTGGGGGGTCAAGCACACAGTGAGCCGGTGCCGTCTATCTGTACAGCATACCCCCTCACACACCCCCATACCTCCCAACTGTCCCGATTTTCGCGGGACAGTCCCATTTTTTGGGGTATGTCCTGCTGTCCCACCCGCGGGCCACAGTGTTCCGCGGTGGGGGGGGGGGGAGAGGGGGCAGGTGGAAAGCTCCTGTACTCGCTGTTCTGCTTTGCAGAGCAGCGGTGAATAGACGCTGTGCGCATGCGCACACAGTCTATTTAGTGGAAACAGAGGGAGAGGGGGCATCAGGGGTTACAGATTAAGGGGGGGGGGGAAGTCCGGCAGCAGAGCCGGATTAAGGGGGGGTCCCAGGGGGTACGTACCGCAGGCCCCACAGTTTTAGGGGGCCCCTCGGCTGGAGTAGCTATGTCCCAGCTCTGAAGCTCCCCCGTCCTGCCAGCAAAAGCAGCAGCATTGTGCTACAGTCAGCACATGCTGCTGCGTGTTGGCAGGTCTGTGGTGCTTTCTTCTGCCTGTGCGGGTGTGTGGGGGGGAGCGACCACCCCCTCTGGATTTACCCCTAGCTGAGGGGCCAAAATCCCATAAAAAAAAACAATTTCCGAAATTTGCACAAGGGGGCATGGTCACGCGGGTGCGATTAGGCCACGCCCCCAAACCCACAGCAGGCACAGCAATGAGATAGGGCCCCCCTGTCTCAAGTGCCCTTGGCCCCCCGGACTCATAATCCGCCACTGGGGACATGCCAGCAGCTCACAGAGCCCCCCACTGATGAAAACAGGGCGTGGCTCGTGGTCGTGGGACCTCCCGTGAAGCCACGCCCCTTTTATGGTGGCCAAACCCCCTTTTCGCCGCACATGTGTCCCTCCTTCTGCCTGAAGAAAGCCCATACCATCTGCTTCTGCTTCTAGTCTCCTATAGATTTGCCCAGATCTGTGACTCATTTGACTAACTCCGCCCAGTGTTGTGACTCCGCCCAGAGTTAGCAAATGAGGCACAAAGTCACAGATCTGGGCTATTATATGTGTGTGCAAAGAAGGACTTGAGGGCACAGGTCTATCCAGTTTAGCTCCTCACTGTACGCCCATCTAGAGCAAGGCAAGCTATATTTTAAAGCCAAACAGAGAACCTCACCCATACCGATGTCGGCGGAGAAGGCAAAGGGCAGGGCCGGTGCAGCGGAGAAGGAGGCAGAGGGCGGCGGCGCAACGGAGGAGGAGGCGGCTGTAGTCGGCAGCCTTTGGTGCGGCACTGCAGTGTGGCTCCTATGACCGCAGCGCTACTATTTCAAATCTGCCACGGACCGGCAGCCAATCAGGAGCGGCCGCGCGGACGAGAGAGAGAGGGTTGAGGACGAGAGAGAGAGAGAGAGAGAGAGGGTTGAGGACGAGAGAGAGAGGGGTGGATGAGAGAGAGAGAGAGGTTAGGACGAGAGAGAGAGAGGGGTGAGGACGAGAGAGGGGTGAGGACGAGAGAGGTAGGATGAGAAAAATTGGTGGACGAGAGAGAGAAAGAAAGAGAGGTAGGGACGAGAGAGAGCGAGAGGTGTGGGTAGAGAGAGGTGAGGACAAGAGAGGTGGGGATGAGAGAAAGTGAGGTGAGTATGAGAGAGAGTCAAGAACGAGGTGTGGGCAGAGAGAGAGGTCAGGACCTGAGAGAGAGGTCAGGACCTGAGAGAGAGGTCAGGACCTGAGAGAGAGGTCAGGACCTGAGAGAGAGAGGTCAGGACCTGAGAGAGAGAGGTCAGGACCTGAGAGAGAGAGAGGTCAGGACCTGAGAGCGAGAGAGAGAGAGAGGTCAGGACCTGAGAGAGAGAGACAGGTCAGGACCTGAGAGAGAGAGACAGGTCAGGACCTGAGAGAGAGAGACAGGTCAGGACCTGAGAGAGAGAGAGAGGTCAGGACCTGAGAGAGAGAGAGAGGTCAGGACCTGAGAGAGAGAGAGAGGTCAGGACCTGAGAGAGAGAGAGAGGTCAGGACCTGAGAGAGAGAGGTCAGGACCTGAGAGAGAGAGAGAGAGGTCAGGACCTGAGAGAGAGAGAGAGAGGGGTCAGGACCTGAGAGAGAGAGAGAGAGGGGTCAGGACCTGAGAGAGAGAGAGAGGTCAGGACCTGAGAGAGAGAGAGAGAGAGAGGTCAGGACCTGAGAGAGAGAGAGAGAGAGGTCAGGACCTGAGAGAGAGAGAGAGAGAGAGGTCAGGACCTGAGAGAGAGAGACAGAGGTCAGGACCTGAGAGAGAGAGAGACAGAGGTCAGGACCTGAGAGAGAGAGAGAGAGAGGTCAGGACCTGAGAGAGAGAGAGAGAGGTCAGGACCTGAGAGAGAGAGAGAGAGGTCAGGACCTGAGAGAGAGAGAGAGAGGTCAGGACCTGAGTGAGAGAGAGAGAGGTCAGGACCTGAGAGAGAGGGAGGTCAGGACCTGAGAAGAGAGAGAGGGGTCAGGACCTGAGAAGAGAGAGAGGGGTCAGGACCTGAGAGCGAGAGAGGGGTCAGGACCTGAGAGCGAGAGAGGGGTCAGGACCTGAGAGCGAGAGAGGGGTCAGGACCTGATAGCGAGAGAGAGGTCAGGACCTGATAGCGAGAGAGAGGTCAGGACCTGAGAGCGAGAGAGAGGTCAGGACCTGAGAGCGAGAGAGAGGTCAGGACCTGAGAGCGAGAGAGAGGTCAGGACCTGAGAGCGAGAGAGAGGTGGGGACAAGAGAGAGAGGGGAGTGGTGAGGATGAGGAGAGAGTCAGGAACAAGACAGAGAGAGAGGTAGGGATGAGAAAAATTGGTGGATGAGAGAGCAAGAAAGAGAGAGGTAGGGACTAGAGAGAGGTGGGAATGAGAGAAAGTGAGGTGAGGATGAGAGAGAGTCAAGAACGAGGTGTGGGCAGAGAGAGAGGTCAAGATCTGAGAGAGAGCGAGAGAGGTCAGGACCTGAGAGAGGTGAGGACGAGAGAGAGTCGGGAACGAGATTGAGAGAGGTGGGGACAAGAGAGAGGGGAGGGGGTGAGGACAAAAGAAAGAGAGGTGAGAATGAGAGAGAGAGGGGTTGAGGACAAAAAGAGAGGGGGTTTGAGGACATAGAGAGAGAGGGGTGTGTGGGAGGGGGGACAGAGAGAGGGGTGTGCGGGAGGGGGTACGGAGAGGGAGAGAAGGGTGGAGGACACAGAGAGAGAGGACAGTGAGAGAAAGAGGGGGAGAAGTGGGAGGGGGGGTGGAGGGCGAGAGAATGGACAGAGAGAGGGAGACAAAGGGGGGGGGGGGGGGACACAGAGAGGACAGTGAGAGAGAGAGAACAGACAGAGAGAGTAAGAGTCAACCAGGTCATGTATACGCCCACACTCACCCTGGCCAGGGGGGCAGCACTCTCCCTGCAGTCCTGATGCTGCAGCTGGCTGTGTGCTGTTCTGCTGCTGGGGATTGGATCGAGGGACGGGCTCAGACAGGCAGGCTGGGTGCTTGTTGGTGGGTGGGCGGCAGCGTGTAGTACACCACGCGCTGTCGCCCAACGCCATGCTGGGGATGCTGCTGCTCCTTGTTCTTCTTTGCACCGCAGCCGCTCCCGGACCCAGAATGGTGTGCGGCTGTGCGTGATGACATCGCGCTTATACTGACTTCTGGGAAGGTGGGAGGGAAGAGAAGAGCAGCCGCACTCTTCTGCAGAGCACAGCGGCCGGAGGTAGGCGCCGAGTGCTGGGAATGTCGACAGGGAGACGGGGCTACTCTGGCAGGAAGCAGGCGCTGACAGTCAGATCGGCCCTTCTGGCATTTGCCAGAAGTGCCAGATGGCCAGTCCGGCCCTGCCTTTCCCCTTGCGAGTTGTTGTCCCCGTAAGGGGTTGGGCAGATGACCTTTTACCTTGCGAGCTCTTGTTCCTTTAAGGGGTTGTGCAGATGGTCTTTCCCCTTGCGAGTTGTTTGGCGGGGATGTGGGCAGGTGGCCTCATCCTTGCCCATTTGTGAGCAGTTGGCCGATTTGGTTTTTGTTATGTTAACAAGTTATTGCTTAAGCTAGGCCATCCTGAGGAAGCCTGCGGTGCCAGGCGAAACTAGTCGATTGCGGAGCTATCAGTCATTGTCTGCCGGCAGACACTCGTTCTACCATTTCCTGGGACATTGAAGTAAGTGCTTTCAGCATTATGGACATATAGACTAAGGATCTGGCTATCCCTGTTAAAGTGATTTGCACATTCCAACTCTGGTAGGACTACATGTCTCTTGGCTGGTACTAACCAGAATATTTGATGGGCTACTTTCCTGCATGATAGGTGACTACGTTACAGTACCTATTCCTACATGCTCTAACCCACCTATACTCATCTGAGGATTACAAATACTGTATTTAGCAAGTGAATAATTCGCCATTCAGCGTATCACTGGCTTTATATGTTTATTGTTGTATGTGGTTGTTTTGTTTAGTATACCGGTATTAGGATCACTAAGTAATTATTTTAATATTTGACCTATTGCTATCAGTGAGGATCTCTCTACTAGGGACCACTGTTTTTAAACTTTTATTCTGTGCTAGTTAAATAAAATATTATTTTATTTTGTAATCACATTGGTGTTAGAGTGATTTTTATCTTTACAAGTAGTTACTACCATTAACTATTAAGTATACACCTGATAACGTTAGCGCTGGGAGACCTCCCTTTTTTTCCCTTCTTCGCCCGCCACCATACCCAATTTTTAAGCTAAAATTTTAAATCCCTTCAAATAAAAAGCAGACTCCTTTCACCAACCATTCAGTTGTCCGAGTCTTTATCTCCTGTATACTGTATAGTATATAAGGAGTTTGTGTGAACGAAGTGTAAAGTGCATCAGCCGATAGAGAGAGCAGCAGGCGTCAGTCAGCCTTCAGGCCGATAAGCGTCTCCCAACTATGAAATGCAAAGTATTTCTGTGTTACGGAGTCAGAGCTGGATATAATAATATGCAAATGTCTTGTAATGTCAGTACACAAAATGTTGTTTTAAATGTGAAAGTTCAGGCATTTTTTTGGCCAAAGATGTCTCCCACCCACAGGCCGGGTTACAAGAATTGGTCAATGTATATGCTTAGAGCTAGTGACACCAATGACACATGAGGCATTAGACCCTAGTGAATTGATTGGCTAAATATTGGTTTAAACCAAAAATGGCTGTGTGTAGATAATAGGTCCAGTAACTGATGTAATAGCTGACCTAAGTCACAGCAGGTAACGCTAACCATCATCGACATCCCGTGTTTCGTTACATCAGGGTGAAGATTTAATATTGAATGCATTGTCTATGTCTTACTATACACTTAATTTCTCTGAAGACTATTAAGTGCCATAAAAGCCACTATATAGGTTACAGAAATATATATAAAATACATATACACTGGCTGCATATTGTATGCTTCTTGTATATTTAAGTGACATTTGCACTGCAGGAAGCAAATCCAGTAAGATTATTCATATTTTGGGCAGTTTATGAATTTGTTAATGTTTTTGTTACTAAATAAAGCTTTTTCAAAGTCACACGTAAGCGAACGGTTTCATTATTTGCCCCTTTACATTATTCTATTAACACTTTTCACTTATTAATTTTTTTAACACTATTTCTCTATTTTAATTGCATTTCATCTTTGTATCACTTTCTCTATAGCTTCGGCTTCCTAAATACTAATTTATTAACACTATAGTTTTTTCACTGGTATGCTACGCTGGGCTTTCTGGCTTATGCTGGTGTTTTGGGGTGCCACACCCTGCACCTGGATATAGCGCTAGGGACCCCAAATATACAGAGACGCCTTGATGCGGCTTTGGGGCTTATTCACACATTTGCGCAAATATGTGTAACGATGATCTCAGAATTCTATTATTATGTGGAATTTATATCTGGTTACGGTTATCATTCATGGTGCTGGGGGAAACAAATGCCTTTTTTTCTTGCTTAGAAATACCCCTCCCTTTCGAGCACCTGAATGATATCACTAAGCTAATTGAGCATCTACCAATATATATATATATATATATATATATATATATATATATATATATATATATATATATATACACACACACACACACACACACACACACACACACACACACACACACACACACACACACACACACACACACTGCTCAGAAAAAAATAAAGGGAACACTAAAATAACACATCCTAGATCTGCATGAATGACATATTCTTAGTAAATACTTTGTTCTTTACATAGTAGAATGTGCTGACAACAAAATCACACAAATATTATCAATGGAAATCAAATGTATTAACCCATGGAGGTCTGGATGTGGAGTCACACTCAAAATTAAAGTGGAAAAACACACTACAGGCTGATCCAACTTTGATGTAATGTCCTTAAAACAAGTCAAAATGAGGCTCAGTAATGTGTGTGGCCTCCACGTGCCTGTATGACTTCCCTACAATGCCTGGGCATGCTCCTGATGAGGTGGCGGATGGTCTCCTGAGGGATCTCCTACCTCCAAGACCTGGACTCAAGCATCCGCCAACTCCTGGACAGTTGGTGGATGGAGCGAGACATGATGTCCCAGATGTGCTCAATTGGATTCAGGTCTGGGGAACGGGCGGGCCAGTCCATAGCATCAATGCCTTCGTCTTGCAGGAACTGCTGACACACTCCAGCCACATGAGGTCTAGCATTGTCTTGCATTAGGAGGAACCCTGGGCCAACCGCACCAGCATATGGTCTCACAAGGGGTCTGAGGATCTCATCTCGGTACCTAATGGCAGTCAGGCTACCTCTGGCGAGCACATGGAGGGCAGTGCGGCCCCCCAAAGAAATGCCACCCCACACCATTACTGACCCACTGCCAAATCGGTCATGCTGAAGGATGTTGCAGGCAGCAGAACGTTCTCCTTGGCGTCTCCAGAATCTGTCACGTCTGTCACATGTGGTCAGTGAGAACCTGCTTTCATCTGTGAAGAGCACAGGGCACCAGTGGCGAATTTGCCAATCTTGGTGTTCTCTGGCAAATGCCAAACGTCCTGCACGGTGTTGGGCTGTAAGCACAACCCCCACCTGTGGACGTCGGGCCCTCATACCACCCTCATGGAGTCTGTTTCTAATCCTTTGAGTAGACACATGCACATTTGTGGCTTGCTGGAGGTCATTTTGCAGGGCTCTGGCAGTGCTCCTCCTGTTCTTCCTTGCACAAAGGCGGAGGTAGCGGTCCTACTGCTGGGTTGTTGCCCTCCTTCGGCCTCCTCCACGTCTCCTGATGTACTGGCCTGTCTCCTGGTAGCGCCTCCATGCTCTGGACACTACGCTGACAGACACAGCAAACCTTCTTGCCACAGCTCGCATTGATGTGCCATCCTGGATGAGCTGCACTACCTGAGCCACTTCTGTGGGTTGTAGACTCCGTCTCATGCTATCACTAGAGTGAAAGCACCGCCAGCTTTCAAAAGTGACCAAAACATCAGCCAGAAAGCATAGGAGCTGAGAAGTGGTCTGTGGTCACCACCTGCAGAACAACTCCTTTATTGGGGGTGTCTTGCTAATTGCCTATAATTCCCACCTGTTGTCTATTCCATTTGCACAACATCATGTGAAATTGATTGTCAATCAGTGTTGCTTCCTAAGTGGACAGTTAGATTGCACAGAAGTGTGATTGACTTGGAGTTACATTGTGTTGTTTAAGTGTTACCTTTATTTTTTTGAGCTGTGTGTATATACAGTATATATGTGTGTGTGTGTATATATATATATATATATATATATATATATATATATATATAATGTAGATAAATATGTATGTGTGTGTGTGTAATATATATATATATATTATGCGATTACTGAATCTGCCACCTGTGTCTTGCCTAAATCAACAGTTTCTGGGTTTTTATGGTATTTTATAGATTAGTAAGATGTATGTAATATTCTACTTGCTTAGTATTGACATTCTTTCCTCTTACTCCTACAGGTTATTTGATGTGTGTACTGTTTCGCGGACAGACAGAGAGACAAAGCTTACACTGGTTTTTGAACATGTTGATCAAGATTTGGCTACGTACTTGGATAAAGTGCCAGATCCCGGCGTTCCCAATGAAACGATAAAGGTATATACATATACAGTAATTGGGATTCAAAGATGATGCATGTGTCTCTCAATGCAATGCCACTAGTCCTATTTGAATTACTTAGATTTTTTTTAAAATACCGTTAGTTGTTTTTTAAAAAAATCTTTTAGCAAATATAATCTGCCCAAATTGGACAAATTTTTTTTTTTTACTAAATGTTTCAATGAAGTGCACTAGAAACAAACGTGTATATTGTTTATAAATAAACACTACCATACGCTCACGCAGGGGGAGTTTCTGAGTACCTAGAAAACCCCCCTGGCCGCCGATCTATCGCGCAGCAGTTTACCGATATTTTTTTTTTTTTTTTTTACATTTATTCTATTTTTGTTTAATACATTTAATTTGACGGAGCCCCGCGCGGCTGCAGCTGCTCCCTTACAGATGCGCTGAGAGGCTGACTGCCAGAATGTAGGGGGAGCAGCTCCTCCCATGCTGATCACGTGGTGGGGCTTGAGACTGCAAGAGGCACATGGTGCGGCACAGTCTTCTGTGTCTTCACTCCCCGCTGCGGCACTGAGTCCAGGTGATGTGGGTGTCATTATTTCATATTAAATGATGTTCTCCTTGGTCTGTGGGAATGCGGGAGAGATGGTTGTGGTGCCTGTCTTCTGGAGAGGGGGGATGGTCGTGGTGCCTGTCTTCTGTCTATCTGGGGAGGGGGGGAAGAGGGGTAGGGTAGAGGATGTTCATGGTGCCTGTGTGCTATCCATGTGGGGGAGGGGGGGTTGTGGTTCCTGTGTGCTGGCTGTGTATGTAGGAAGGGGGTTCGTGGTGCCTGTGCTGTCTATGTGTGGGGAAAGGGGGGGGGGGGGGTTATGGTGCCTGTGTGCTGGCTGTCTATCCATGTGGTGGGTGGTGGTCATGGTCCTTATTTGCTGTCTATGTGGGGAGAGTGGTCATGGTGCCTGTGCCATCTATGTAGGTGGGGGTGGCGGTCTTGGTGCCTGTGTGCTGTTTATCTATGAATTTTTCATTTCATAGATCTATAATAAGTTATTTGGAAACCCCCCTTTCAAAAATCCTGCGTTTGCCACTGACTACAAAGACATTCATTGTGGTTCCTCCTACGGCCTTAATTCACGTTGCCAAATCAGAAAAAAAATTGATTCCGTGCCTTCGATTTTATATCAAAATCTGCACTTGAAAATATGTATATGGGTTGGGGCTGGATGACCGGCAGTGGGGATCCCGGCGGTCAGCATATTGCGCCGGTCACATGACTGGATCATATATATGTGTGTCCCCAAATTAATCCTAGCAGATAGGGTGAAGTTCAGAATATTTTTTGTAATTGTGCTCCTCGCTATGGACTATGAGAAGGGCTCGTTGTCCGATGTTTAAAGTTACACACATGCGACGAGTCTCACTTGTCCCCAGCAAAGGAGTTAATTGGGTTTTAAGAATGAGTGAGAGATCCAATGAGATCCAAGCAACCATGTTTGAGACCACCCTATAATGCAAAGGTAAATGGAACACACCAACTGGTTAGATTATGGGCTAGATGCATCGTCACTTAGAAAGTGATAAAATGGGAAAGAAAAAGTAGCAGCCAATCAGCTCCTAACTGCCATGTCACAGGCTGTGTTTGAAAAATGTCAGTTAGGAGCTGATTGGCTGGTTCTTTTTCACTCTCCATTTTATCACTTTCCAAGCGATGATGCATCTGGCCCTATGTCTGTCAAAAATGTGCATGCATTATAGATGGTGAGCTTGATGTCTGACAAAACTGGGTCTTCGATTTAATTCTGACCAGGGTCCTGTCTGTCTGGCGTTTGGGTAGTCTGTCTGTCCTGTTTGTGTTACTCTTCCCTCCCCTACTACAATGACACGCTTAGAAAATTAATCGGATCTTGACTAAATTAACCAAATATTGGGGGAAATTCAGTTGTTTTACTGTGGCCACAGCTAGAGTAGCGGTGTGAGTTCTGCGGGCACCCGTTATTTCTGCTCACACCCTCCTGAAGTGGCGAAACAGAAATCTGCACAATTTCTAACCCTAACCCTGGTGCATTTGGGCTGCGGTATGCGTGATAAGTAATGAGCACCCAGTAACTTTAACCAGGCAGCACAAACAATTGTATATCACGCAACACTTTAGACGGGAACTAGCTGCAGGCGTGAAAAAACAATTGAATCGTGGGAATAATGGTAGGAGATTTAGGGGTATATTCAATTGAAGTCGAAACTGCCATCTTGTCGGAAAGGCGTCAGTTTTCATCTTTTTCAGGTCGGAAAGGGGATCCGACCTATTCAATCCCCGGCTGTTTTATCTGACAAGTCGGGGAATTTGACTTGTCGGAAAGCACGTGGATCGGCGGAATAGCTGCCGATCCGCGTGCTTCTGTCGGAAAGGGGGCCAAATCCGACAGGTTTTGGCGCTGTTTCCTACCATCTCAATCCGACTTAAAAAAAAGTCAGATTGAGATGGGGGAGCTGAGAGGAGACCAGCGGGGAGACGAGGTAGAGCAGCGGCTACAGCACAGCATATGCAGGAGGATGGAGGCACAGCGGCCGCTCACGGCAGCGTCCACCCGGCTCCAGCAAGCGAGGTCTCGCCTGCTGGAGCCGGGTGGACCCTGCCGTGAGGTCTGGCGGCTGTGCCCCATCCTCCTACTACACTGCTGTAGCTCTGCTCTCCCCCTTCTCCCCGCTGGTCTCCCCCCTCTCCTTCTCATCACAATCCACCTTTTTTTAAAGTCGGATTGAGATGGTCATCGAATAGCCCTTGTCGGATCCATTCCGACAAATGCATGTCGGAATGGATCTGACTTCAATTGAATATACGCCTAAGGTTTCAAAATGTTGATATCTAAATAATATATAAAATTAGCCATTGAATGACGTTGAAACAATGCTAGTGAAATATTAATTGCGCATCTGCCGTTCCCGAAAACGAAGAAATGTTCAGTAAAATATTATTATTTTTATAACGTGGACCAGATTTCCTATTTGTATCTTAGATGTTATTCTTAATACCGCTTCTTCTGGGTGCATGTTGTTACACAGTAACACTTGCATGGCGGATGTCATTCTCAGTGTCTGGTCATCTCCGTATGCATGGTATCTGCGTGACACCACTTCAGTTATGTGACGGTACTAGCTTGCTTGGATCATGGACAATTGTACAGTTGGGATCGGTATGAAATACCTCCAGTCAAAATCCTGACAGATCAAATCCCGACACCAATTGACCGATGGTCAAAATCCCGACACCAATTGACCGATGGTCAAAATCCCGACAAGGTCAAAATCCCGACATGGACAAAATACCGACATTTAAAATACCGACAAGGTCAAAATACCGACAGGTCAAAATACCGACATGCGTTTTTCATTGTTTTTGTGTGTGTATGTTGACATAGGTCGACATGGACACCATATAAGTGTACCGCGTCCCCTCGGATGACTCGCTGCGCTCGCCATGCTTCAGGCACGGTGCCTCGCTGCGCTCGGTACACTATTATGTTGCCCCTCCAGTTCCACTGGGATGGTAAAGTGTGAACAAGTCGGTTTCAATGAAAAAAATCATGAAAAACTCAGGTCGGAATTTTGACCTGTCGGCATTTTACATGTCGGTATTTTGTCCATGTCGGGATTTTGATCTTGTCGGGATTTTGACCGTCGGTCAATTGGTGTCAGGATTTCGACAGTCGGGATTTTGATTGGAGGTAAATTGACTGCATCCCGTACAGTTTGGGTATGGATGGAATATAGGAATTTACTGCTCCCTCCACTCTGTGGGCGATGGGATCACTTTAAATCCATCTGCAGATGTCTCCTCTTTCATCGCTGCTGCAGTCTCGTTAACTATCCCTTCTAGTCACACCTAGTTGTGAGCATGTTTACTAATTCCGAGCGTATTTTTATGCATTTTTTTCACCGCATCGCATTACTATGCAAATAGGATGCACAAACAGACTCTGCTGATTAAAATGATATGCAGCATGTCTATGTTCTGTGTGCCACCGCAGCTGTATCTGCATACGAAATGCTAAGTTTCAATGTTTTCCACTGACATGTACCATTTTGAATACAGATACAGCCGCAGTCACACACAGAATATAAGCAATATGAATCATTTAATCAGCAGAGTCTGCTAGTGCGTCGTATTCCCATAGCGATGTGAAAAAGACGCTCGACGCTGGCTGAGTCACATGGGAGCTGACGACTCTCATGCGCCCTGTATGCAGCGACTTAATACGTATGAAGGCTAGATCAGGAAGGACGTATCTGTATAATGGCCAGGACACAACAACTAAATGAAATGAAGGAAGCTGTTCCCATTTCAGTATACATTGAGTGTAATGTGACATCATACACCCACACACATTTTAGATATTTATTATATTCCCGGCGCAGGATGCAAGCTTGCTAAAACTGACGTTTAATTCACTTTATTTGCCAGGAAAAATATTCCGTGTATTAAATAAAACATTTTTCTTGTCTGGACCTAAATATCCTGCCACATCAAGAGGATCTCTTGGGTAAAAGACGGAGCCGCATTGTAGCTTTGCGCTTGTCTTTTGCAAATAAATATCATTTGTGAATTCTGCAGCGCCAGCCGTTTGTAAAACGTCAGATGTGATCATTGTAATGCCAGCAGATTGGTGATAATCCCTAGTCGCTGTTTTTTTAAGTGTTGTCAAACATGTATGTAGTTCTGTGGGGAGGTTAGGGTGGAAAACAGATGTGTAGACTGTGCTGTAGTGGCGGGTTTATGTTGAAAGGGAAAATGGAAGCAGCGTTATACTCTCAAATCGATGTCACTCACATTATTCATCTTTACCCACTTACCTGGCGTGGTCGCATCAGATGCCCCCCCAGTCACCGCTGTGTGCCTGTTGGCTGCCGGGGCTATTAAAATCAAAGTCGCGAGGGTTACAATGATTTCAATGTTCCCGATGGTGCGGTCTGATGTTCCGATGTTTGAAAGAAACAATTTTTTTAAACAAATATTTTAAAAAAAAAATCTTTTTTTTTTTTTAAATAAAATCATTTTGGATTAGATTAAATACATGTACTTCACCTGACTCGCGCATAAGAAAAATGACATTTTCTGAGCGTTTTTTGGAGAAAAAAATGTTAGTAAAGTGACTAATGGTCCATCTACTAATTCATCCACACTAATACAGTGGCGTCGGAATATGGGGATGGGGGGGGGCAGCATGTCCCCCCCCAAACTTGACAGAGGCGCAGGCGTTGGGGAGGGTGAGCGCTTACCGGCGGATCACCGCGGAGACTCCAGTCCCACTTTGGAAAGTCTGCCACCGTTGCATTCTTTCCCATGTCCAGTGTCCCGGCCGGCTCTTCACACAGATGCGTTACTGGGAGGCACGCCTCCTCGCAGAAATGCATCTGTGTAGAGAGCCGGCCAGGACATGGGACTGGAGTGGGACAGTGGGACTGGAGTCTCCGCCTCTCCACGGTGATCCGGCGGTAAGCGCTCCCTGCATGTGGGGGGGTAGGTGTAATCGTTGGGGGAGCGCCAAAGGTTTTTTTTCACCCCCACCAACCAGATAACGTTGTGGCGCCCCTGTACTAATAACGATTTAAGGGCCAATTTATTAAGTATCTGGTCTTAGATCCAATAATTAGAATTTTTTTATCGCCGCTCTTCGTGACATTAAGAAAACTTGTACTGCAGAGATGTACAGATGTGCCGCTATACATTTTTGCCCGCGATGCTTTCGCAACGTGGGACAAATAAGTGACATGCCGTGGCGTTCGCGGGTGCATATGCACACTCCCATAAACGCTTTATACTCGCAGGAGCAGTACGGCGGCAGCGGGAATAAGAGACTCCCGCTGCCATGTATAGTGACGGGGGGGCTGGGAGACACTGTCGGGGCTGGTAGCAGGAGGATATGCTCCCGCTACCCGTAGTTATAATGCCCGTTCTGTTTGCGATTGCGGTGCGTGTGCCCGCGATCATTAGGATATCAAAGCAGCCATGGCCGGGAGTATTCGAAACGCCACGCCATGGCTGTAAAAATAGCAAAGACACCACTGTATTATGAAATGTATCCAGAGATCGGAGCCCGTCCCTGCGATGTGTAAAGTGATTGGCTCAGTGATCACTGTACTTTTGAGCTCCGGGACTCCCAACTTCCTCATGTGCAGTCATCACACCATTTAGGCTGGTACTTGGAGAACCACAAGTATCAGCATACGGGGCATTACAGGTCCTGCTGGTACCTGTAGTCCCCCTGCAAAATAAATATTAAAATAAAGACTGTACACACCCACACCGTGAAATTAAAAGTTCACTTGTCCAGTAGCTTAGCTGTGAGAACCGCTACATTGAATCCTATGTAAATTACAAGGGTCATCTGTGTTGACCTTGTGGTTAGAGATGGAGGGGACCCTCGTGGTTTATGTAGCGGTTCCCGTCTGTGTCACTACCTTCCTGGCTAGTGGAGCTCCGTTCTGGTTTAAAAAAATATGAGGGACCCCTACGTCTTTTATCCCCTGTGTCTTTGGAACTAGGACCGGTCCAAGAGCCCGGTGCTGGCTGTTAAAATATAGGGGGACCTCAGTAAAAAAAAAAAAATTCCCCTGAATTTTTTCAACCAGGACTGTCTCAAAGAGCCCGGGGGATGTTTATGCTTGTGGTGGGTGTCATTTTATTAGATTTTTTACATTTTTAACTACAGTATTTGATAACTTTCACAGACAGAAGCATGCAAGGATCTCGCTCACCTGTGCATGCTTCTGTCAAGTAATGAAGCTCGCATTACAAGGTGTGGGTTTACTAGCAAAAACTTGCACTACATCGCACATAGGGAGTCATTCCGAGTTGATCGTAGCTGTGCTAAATTTAGCACAGCTACGATCATGAACTCAGATATGCGGGGGGACAGCGGCGATGCCTTTGCACTTCAAGAGTAGCTCCCGACCAGCGCAGCTTTAGTGTGCTGGCCGGGAGCTACTCATAGCTCCCCGGCCCGCAGTGGCTGCGTGTGACGTCACGCAGCCGCTGCGGGCCACTCCCCACACGGTCCGGCCACGCCTGCTTTGGCCATGCCGTGCCCACGAAACGGCGGCCAAACGCCGCCGTTTCGCCCCCTCCCGCCCATCGACCGTCTCTGCCTGTCAATCAGGCAGAGGCGATCGTGGTGCAGCGACGGGTGGCCATGCGCAGTTCTGACCCGATCGCTACACTGTGAAAAACTGCAGCGTGCGATCGGGTCAGAATGACCCCCATAGTAATAGCCTTGACCTTACAAACTTGCAGGCTATTACATTATGCGACTTGCGGGACAAACTCGCATCTTTTAATGTGTGAGAAGGTGTGAGTCTGTCCCGCATTTAAAACTCGGACCCTATTATATCCCTCCCTTGGGAGAGAGAAAAAGTGGAAAGAGATACCAGCCAATCAGCTCCTAGCTGCCATGTTACAGGCTGTGTTTGAAAATGACAGTTAGGAGCTGATTGGCTGGTACTTTATCACCGTGCTATTTATCACTCTCCAAGGCTTGATAAACCTGGACCTTTATCTCAGTCCTCTTTATAGTTCTCAAAGGCTTAGTACATATGTCATGTAATAACAGTGGCTCCAGTTGCTCGTTACTTAGGATTGTCCGGTTAGCCATGTAATCCAAAACTCACGATGGCAGCAACGTTAAATGTGACATGTACAAAGTGATAAAATCGTCCCTGCGCCGACATATAATTAGGAGCAAAATAATGCTGAGGTGTACAATGCAATATCACCTTCATTGTTACGGAGAGGTTCAGCTGTTCACAGTTTTGAAAACTCTTATTTCAAAGTGCCGACGGTAAAATCTTCTTAGTGAGCCTGTTCCCGACAGCACGGATAATGTGGTCGCCCTAATTGTGTACTGTAAGTTACCCCGTGCATTCATTTTGTCAGTTTCTTGTGTGACAGCTGTGAATTATTCCTCCTTCTGAGGTACAGTTACATATGGTCATCCGATACCCTTCAGAAATCATACCACTGCCATTAGTAGTCAGAATGGAAAGTTCTTTTTATCTTAAGTTGTAGTTTCATCAATTTACAGCTCTCGTTACAAGTGACCGTTAGAGGCTATACTACATACTGCATTGTTAGGGCTTCTTCAGGATTCGGTTGAGTTTTATCCCGATATACAGTAAGTTGGAGGTGACATAAGAGTAAGTGGACAGGAAAAATGCAGTTTAGCAGTAGTTTACATTTACTGTAGTTTTCCTTTGTCCTGTAAGTGGACAGTAATGCCTATGGGTACTGATTACTGCAGAGGAGGTTGTGGCATTTAGGACTTTGGGGGAGATTTTTCAAAACTTGGAGAGAGATAAAGGGGGAAGGTTTGTCAACACTTGGAGAGAGACAAAGTACCAATCAATCAGATTAGAACTCATTTTTCAAACAGCTTGTAACATGAAAGATAAGAGCTGATTGGTTGGTACTTTATCTCTCACCAAGTCTTGGTAATCTCCCCAAAGTATCAACCAATCTCCGTCTGTCAGTTACAGGCTGTGTTTCAAAAATGACAGGAGCTGATTGGTTGGTACTTTATCTCCCCACACTTCATCTCTTTCCAAGCTTTGATAAATCTCCACCATTTCGCTGTACCAATGTTGAAGCTGCCATATTGCTTCACTATAGTGTTAATACACTATAACAGGCATGTCCAAACTGCGGCCCTCCAGCTGTTGAGAAACTACACATCCCAGCATGCCCTGACACAGCTTTAGCATTCTCTGACAGCAAAACTGTGTCAGGGCATGCTGGGATATGTAGTTTCACAACAGCTGGAGGGCCGCATTTTGGACATGCCTCCACTATAAGAATAGTGTATTATAAGTATTGTGGGCTTGGCATTCATACAACTCGGAATGTGGTGTAACGCTGGCTACATGCCACCAACGCATAGGAGTTGGTTCTCTTATGTGCGTACACCCAGTTACTACCCAGGACTGCCCATTTGATGGATGGAGAAAAGCGTCCAACTCAGAATTGCTTGTAGATAGACAAAGATGCTAATGTTTTTTGAGAGGAGCATGTGCAGTCTTCAAAAATTAGCTAGAATCTGTCCCTTGTCCAGGCAAATGTAATGAAGATAACCACACATGTCTCATTTGACCTGTCTATCTACACACCGTGAGACTACAGGAACTAGTCCAGATGGGTCCACACTGTACAATCCAGTTTTTCAGATCTGTGTGGTTTGGCCGCAGACTGCCTGATGGGGCCCTATAACCCAGTCATGTGTACGTACCTCATCCTAATACAATGATATAGGCAGCCGTGACATTGTGATGTACTTTCAGTTCACTGCTGCATTGCCGTGATGTGTTCAGCATTGAAATGATGGTTTTGGATGAGGGAAAAGGGACAGTGGGGGTAATTCAGATCTGATTGCCGCTGTGCGTTTTCGCGCAGCGGGCGATCAGATCTGAACTGCGCATGTGTCAGAGCCGTGCTTTGCCGGCGCGTTGCACAACAGCACCGGTCATCGGTGGCTAGCGACGGGATGGCGCGAAAAATCTGAGCGCACGGGCGTTCACAAGGAGAATGACAGGAAGAGGCCGTCTGTGGGTGGCAACTGACCGTTTTCCAGGAGTGTCTGGAAAAACGAAGTCGGGATCAGGCATTTTCGGGGAGTGTGGCAGCAAAAAACGCAGCCCAGCGATCAGATCTGAATTAGACCCTGTGTCGGTCCAACATGTCAGAAGGTCATACCACTGTGACAGAGGGGGTCATTCCGAGTTGATCGCACGTAGCAACTTTTTGCTGCCTGTACGATCAACTAGACGCCGCCTATGAGAGGAGTGTATATCTGCATAGCAGAGCTGCGAACGCATGTGCAGCCCTGCTATGCAAAAAAGGTTTCCTGTAAAAGAAGACCAGGGTAAGACTTACTTACCCTGTGCGAGCAATGCAGGTCCCGGAATTGACGTCAGACAGCCGCCCTTCCAAACGCCTGGAAACTCCTGCATTGGACTCGCCACTCCCCGATAACGGTGAGTTGCCTCCCGGTTCTGGCTTCCTCCTGTCAATCTTCTTGCGGTAGCTGCTGTGCCCGCTTTCCCCGCTAGTGGCGTCGCTGCCTGGAGATGACCGTCGCCGGGCAACGACGCACCTGTGCAATGCGGCCACCGCGCATGCGCAGTTCCGACCCGATCGCACGGCTGCGAGGAAACGCAGCGTGCGATCGGGACGGAATGATCCCCATAGTGTGACATGTATGGGTATAGTTCAGTTACTGTATTTGGATGATCCCACGTCATCAGCCGACTTTTGTTAGCCAATAACAATAGAAATTCAGTCGATTTGTATCATTCTTAGTGATTGTGGAAGTCCACACTTTGCAATTTTGGGACAATTTAGCGTAATTAAAACAAATTTGCAGACAAAATTACCATAAAAGTTTACAGCTTTATACATTATGAATTAAAGAGCTGTTTGTTCTGGTTATTCTGTGGCTTTCAAACCGCTGGAATTACTTAAGGCAAAACCTGCCGGAAGAAATGAAAGTTTTAAACCGGTGTCGGACACATTGCCATCCCGGTTTTTCATTAGTAAAGAGTAGAACCCATCAGATTTATCAAACAACAGAGATAGTTATGACAGGCGAGATACTTTAGCTGAAACTGCATGCACTTTGCCCTATGTGGTTAGGTGACGACTACCAATACACTTTTACTGTAGGCAATCATTCTGTGCTGTTGAAGAAGGAAAGTAACATTAATAATACACCAATGCTGGCAATATTGCGGTGTTATATATGGGTGCAAAATAATGTTTCATTTAAATACTGTAATAGAGCAATATTATTTATTAAATATGTACTTCCCAACATTCTGCAAATTGGGAGTATTGGCCACGAAAGGGGTGTGGTCTAATTTCAGTGGGCATGGCCTTACGGTGTTGGTGTGGCCTTGTTGGGAATGCCATACCTGCAAAGCAGCGGGTGACAGGGAGCTGGCCCAGCTCTTCCCCCTCACCATCGGACAGTGCCTGAAAACCGGGACAGTTGGGAGGTAAGTTGTATTAAAGGGGCATTATTTTTTATCAGTTGGGGCCAGATGTACTAAGCCTTGAAAAGTGATAAATTGCACCATGATCAAGTACCAGCCAACCAGCTCCTGTCATTTTTCAAACACATCCTGTAACATCTCAGTAAGGAACTGATTGGCTGGTACTTTGGGGTCTATTTACTAAACACCAGCCAATCGGCTCCTAAATGCTATGCCACAGGCTGTGTTTGAAAAATTACAGTTAGGAGCGGATTGGTTGGTACTTTATCTCCAGCGACTTTACTGTATCTCCATCCAGTGCTTAGTAAATAGACCCCATCTCTCTTCACTTTATCACTTTTCAAGGCTTAGTATTCTGGTCCTATAGAGTTAAAAAAAATTAGGTATTTATAAAGAGGACCAAATCGTTGTTTTAGGATGTGGGCAACACCACTATTTTATATTTGCACTAGTTTTATACATACCTCCCACCCCCATCTAGTATATAGCCTTCAGTGACATTACAGTGGCTCGAGATGCCGGTATACTTAATAATTAAGTTAGCAAACTTTAATTTTCCTAACACTGGAACTTGCATGGTTTTGCTAAAAGACATGTAATTAAAAAAAAGCTGCATTCTTGCCTCTAAATTTGCAAATATCCTTTTGTTTAAATTTTCCCAATTCTAGTCCCTCTCCAGAATAGGACAATGAAATTATTAATATTTATTTCACAGAAGTTGGGTGATGTCACAGGCTTAGGGTGCTGTGACGGGCTCCAAGTGTGGACTTACTTCCGGGGATAAAAAGTGTGAATTCTGTAAGCGGATGATTAAGAGTTGAGCTTAAAAATACCCAATTTGCACGTGAGCAGCGATGTGTTTCCACGTCTGTATCTTTCCTTGCACGCCTCCTATTATATATGCAATCATAAATCTAGCTTATAGTCATCATCACCTGTTCCAGCATCCAGTTTAAGCTGTGGCTTCTTAGTCAAGTGGTCAATGTATTTTAAGATTTAAGTTAAAATGATACGCATCTCAAAGGGGGTTAGCGTGCAGGAGGGGACAGTTTGGATTAGGCTGTAGGATGGTATTGTTCGGGTTAGGCTGCGGGAGGGGATGGTTAGGGTTAGGCTGCGGGAGGGAACTGTCAGGGTTAGGCTGCGGGAGGGGACTGTCAGGGTTAGGCTGCGGGAGGGGACTGTCAGGGTTAGGCTGCGGGAGGGGACTGTCAGGGTTAGGCTGCGGGAGGTGACGGTTAGGCTGCTGGAGGGGATGGTTAGGTTTAGGCTGCGGGAGGGAACTGTCAGGGTTAGGCTGCGGGAGGGAACTGTCAGGGTTAGGCTGCGGGAGGGAACTGTCAGGGTTAGGCTGCGGGAGGGAACTGTCAGGGTTAGGCTGCGGGAGGGAACTGTCAGGGTTAGGCTGCGGGAGGAAACTGTCAGGGTTAGGCTGCGGGAGGGGACTGTTAGGGTTAAGCTGTAGGAGGGGTTTGTTAGGGTGAGGGAGGGGACAGTTAGTGTTAGGCTGAGGGAGGGGACCGTAGGGTTAGGCTGCTGCAGGAGAGGTGGGTTATGGGAAGTGATAAAATACTTACCTGGAAGCCATCTGCATTCACAGCGTCGGGATTCCAACCACCGAGATTTCATACCCAACCCGGTATATGAGAGCATGCATGGAAAGAAAATTATTGCTTACCTTCACCAATATCTTTTGTCACCTTATTTATGTGTTTTAGCAGAGCTGCTCTATATTGTAACACCTACATTTACATATAGTGCCCTGGGTATAAATTGACCCCTATGTTTTTATTATTAAGACCAGTAGCCCATAGTTTTATAGATGTCCAAGCAGTGGAATGCACTTTTGGGGGAGATTTATCAAAGCTTGGAGAGATACAGTGGAGAGAGGTAAAATACCAATCAGCTCTTGTCATTTTTAAAGCACAGCCTGTGAAATGATAGTTATCGGCTGAATTGTTGGTACTTTATCTCTCTCCACTTTATCTCCCACCAAGCTTTGATAACTTTCCCTCTTGAAGAGTACACATTCCATCATACTGATAGTTGTGAATCATTCTCTTTAGCTGCCTTGAAGTTTGTGTTGTGTTTTGGAGGCCTATTTATCACTTGTGGCAGGAAAGAAAGACCTCTCTTTTGGGGTTCAGTATGATTTACAGACGGACACAATGACCGACAGTCAAAATACCGACAGCCATTGGCCTACAGTCAAAATACCGACATTCATTATGCCGACGTGTTCAAAATGCTGACATAGAATGCCGACATGAGCTTTTCGGGGGGGGGGGGGTTGTGTATCCATGTCGACAAAGGTCAACATAGGCACTGTCTAAGTGTACCGCGTCCCCTTGGATGGCTCGCCGCACTCGCCATGCTTTGGGCACGGTGCCTTGCTACGCTCAGCACGCTATTCTATTCCCCCCACTGGGATGGTAAAGTATGGAAAGTCTGTTTTGGGGCAAAAATTACTCAAGAACAGCATGTCGGCATTTTGACATGTCTGCATTTCAAATGTCAGTATTCTGACTGTCGGCATTTTGAACATGTCGGCATAATGAATGGTATTTTGAGCATGTCGGTATTTTGACTGTCGGTCATTGGGTGTCGGAATTATGACTGCCTGCATTGTGTCCGTCGGTAAATCAACTGCTACCCCCTTATCGCAGCAACAGAAAATCTTTTAAAGGCAAGTTTACCAAGAGAAAGTTTAACAGGGATCCCGAGGGGTGCCCAGCTCCCCGGCAGAGGTAAGATTCCCCTCTGCACACTGCGCTGGATGCCCAGAGCTGCGACTGGAGATTCCAAAAGAAACAAATATATTTGAAAAAGAAATAATTTAGTAGGGAAAAAAAACTATTTTTTTTTTTACATTTATTTCTAAAAGGAAAAAAAAATTGTTGTTTTTTTGGTAGTAATAAAACATTCTTTTTCTGTGGGGTGTGGATTAAAGGTTAGACAGTACGTAGGTAATCAATAGGACAGGTTCAAAGGTTGACAGGGTCAAATGGTCGACACAGAAAAGGTTAACATATTTTTGTTATTTTAATTCTAATCCTAACCCTTCCCATAGTACCTAACCCTAAGTGCCTAAACCTGACCATCCTCTTCAGCAGCCTAACCCTAACCCCCCGGCAGCCTAACCCGCAGCCTAACCCTAACCCCTCCGGCAGCCTAACCCTAACCCCCCGGCGGCCTAACCCTAACCCCCCGGCAGCCTAACCCTAACCCCCCGACAGCCTAACCCTAAGAATGATGAAAAAAGATGAAAAACAATGTGTCTACCTTTTTTTGTATCAGCATTTTGCATTTTGACCCTTTGACCCAAGTTCGTGTCGACTATTTAACTGTCGACCATCTGGTATTGACTTATTGACTGTCTATCTATTGTATGGTACTGTCTGTCTACTACTTTTTGCACGCCCTCCAACCAAAGGGCCTAATTCAGGGGTTGGTATTTATACTGGTGGTCAGAATCCCGAGATGCCGGGAGCCGGAATGCCGGCAGCGGGGCGAGCGCAAAAGAGCCCTTTGCGGGCTCGCTACACTCACCACGCTGCGGCACGGTGACCACGCTATTTATTCTCCCTCCAGGGGTGTCGTGGACACCCCAAGAAGGGGAATAGGTGTCTGTATCACGGCGCCGGTATGCTGCACGCCGGGATCCCCTAATATTGAATGTATCCCCTAATTCAGACCTGATCTTCTGTGCTGCAAATTTGCAGAGGTCCGCCCAGGGAGAGTGAAAACCCGCCCCGTGCAAGTGTGCGAATGCATTTGTACGCCGTGTGAAAATTACGCCAGACAGCGGACAGCTGCAAATCCGTTCACAACTCACTCACCATCGAATGATTTTTCCAGTCTGTGCGTAGCCCAAGATTTACTCCTATAGTGCGATACAAACAGGCTGATCGGGGCCCGCGCTGATGTCACACCCGCCCTGAAAACGGCCAGTTACCACCCACAAACGTCCTCTTCCTGTAAGTCACCTTGCAAACGCCTTGCAATCGTAATTTTCGCACCATACTGTTGCTGTTGGGCGATGTGCCTGCTCATTGCGGTGCATATGCACCGCGCAAGTCATTCGACAATCGGCCGCTGTGCGAATCTGCACAACATCGGTCAGGTCTGAATCGGGCACTAAGTCAGCGGTGGCTCTTGTAATGCTGCTGTGCTTGTTATATAGGCCATAGCATTGTATAGGTGGCTATAGCTCTACAATCGACAACGCAGCCTTTGATAAATGGGAAACAACCCCCTATCTCTGGAGAAATAACAGCAGATAGGGCTTTTTGGACCGTCACACACAGACCCCTCAGTGTAGTGTATAAAATACATCGCTATATAAAGCCCCAGCATTTCTCTGCTAAATCCTGTTTGGGCTGCGTGGAACATTGGTGTGAATAAATATTTGGGAACAATTGAGCAGCTCCTTCAGTTGCTTCAGCTAATCTCTCTAATTTTTTCCAGATAAGATCATTAGTATTCTTATCTGCTGCTAGGCTTGGTCATGTTTCCTGATAGCACGACAGTCTCCATTACAAGTTTTTAATGTCAGATTTCCGGTATTGGGACTCCGGCCAAATTTGGGTATTGAAGTATCACCCGCTGCCCTCAGATTACCCTAGTAAACAATGTTGGCATTGTACTGATATGGTAAAGTTTTCATTATGTCTGAGGGAAAGGCAGCATTCCGTCTTCCGGCAATCACTGTAAGGTATCCACATAAAATGTAAGATTTGCCTTTGTGTAATGAGGAAAAGCAGACATTTTATGTGGGGTTTTATTTTCTTATTTCTATTAAAGACCCAATTATTTGTGACCCATATTAGGTACCAGGCTGGAGGTCTCAGTCTGCTATTAATTTGTTGTTATAAGTGCTTTCTTGTTTTCTCCATGTCAAGGTGGCCATACTGTACATTGTGTAATTATTGGCCTGTTGCGCCAATTATCTGCTGATAACTGCGCAGTGTTTGCCCGAGACTGAGCACCAGTTATCGCTCAGTCAGGAATGAGAAATCTTTCATCATGGCCGACAGATGCGATAATTGCTGCTCAGATATGGCGTGCATATACTCCCCATCAGACATACAGACCAATTAACTGACCGTGTATGGCAACGTCAGATAATTGGTCTGGCTGACGGTGATTTATATCTCACAGAGGCCCAGATTTATCAAGCCTCGGAGAGTGATAAATAGCACGGTGATAAAGTACCAACCAATCCGCTCTTAGCTGTCAGTTTTTAAACACAGCCTGTAACATGGCAGTTAGGAGCTGATTGGCCAGTACTTTATCACCGTGATATTTATCACTCTCCAAGGCTTGATAAATGGGGGCAGAAGGGTGGGATGTATCAATAAAAAATAAAAAAACCACAAGTTTTGGAGGTTAATCCGCAATACATATAGTTCCCCATATGTCTTACAGTGGACCACAGGAAATATCCTCTATTGACCGCCGACACTGCAGCCCCCGATTGTAGAATTCTATAGGGCTTCGATGTGCCTGTATGTAGCAAGCGATGCCATCTTTTCATGATGCTTTTCTGGAAAGGGATCCGAAGGTTCTCTCTCCTTTCCCCCTCGGTTTGCACATGGGCAGGCCGACAGCCGCTTATACGCGATAGGACTCCCGGGTCACAATCCCAAAAGTTCTCTCATCGCAAGCGACAGCTCTTACTGGAAGAACTATCCCGGGAGGTAAATATTCATGAATACTGGTGCTAATAAACCCTACTATGCATGCAATAGGGGGCGTGTGATGTATACTTGATACATCTCACCAATTGAACAGCCAGCATTAGAGTTTGGAGCTTATTAGTTAATCTAAGCGTGTGGTGCACTAATCCATACCAAGCAATCCGCACGTTGCTTAGTCAGTGTTGGTGAAGTTGAATGGTGATCCTGATATACTGCGAGGCTACTTGTGTCCTTCCAGCCTCCAGAAGGGGCACACATCCTTTATTAGAAATAGAGATAGCAGCAAAACATCCTTCACATCCCCACATCACTTATCACAAAGTGCTCCACACTCAGGCCTCCAAATTTCCATAAAATGGTCCAACTTGTTCTTGGACTCCTACAGGCCCTGAGATGCCACATGTTCTTCAGAATGTAATACTTTATCCAAATGCCCCTCAGAAGTCTTCACATTACCCTCAGACGATCCCACATGTCCTTCCACGTATGATACTCATGCCTTTCATCTTGTCCCCACAAACCGCTGAGATCTCGACTAGCTCCCCACGCATGCCAAATAGACTATCCCACATGCCCCCTACATACTGCATCAGACCTCCCCACATGCCATAGACTCCCAGGCTAATACATTTATCCCCAAGAGTGTAAACAAAACCAAATGATGGCGTTCTAATCCTCTATGAGCAATATGTTGGTGGTCTGGTGGTCAAGAACCCCAGTGTAATTTAAAGTTTTTGGACTAGGTTCCATGGGGGATATTCAATTGTTTGAAAAGTCGGTTGGGTGTCTGTTTTATCCTGTCTAATCGGAAAAAAACAAACACCCAACTGACTTTTCAAACAATTGAATATCCCCCCATATGTCTAATCCCGGTAACCGCTTCTGTCCTTTATAACTTTTTACATAGTCTAGTGGTCAAAAACATTCACAGAGTAGCAGTCTTCTAATCTTGCTGGCCATTGCTGATCTACACAACCATCTTGGCAGGTGTTTATTTTCTTGAAAACTCTCCATCCATCAAAACCCAGAGGGCTAAATTGCTAGCGTGAGTTCTTGCCCCAGGTTTGGCACCCACGGACAACAGAGCACAGCTTCTTAACCAGCCTTTAACTGCAAGTTAAATCAGAAGCTTTACAGTCGCTAAGGGAAATCATTTTTATGACACATTGGCAGCTAGGCAGAGACTGTATCTAACAAGGCTTTCCGTATGGCCTTGTGAGTGTATAAAGCCTGCTTTGTGACATTAAGGGTCTACAGTAACTACAAACGGGTTAAAACAACTTTGCTTTGGAGCACTTGCTAAACCTTTCCCTCTGTGACTGCGAGGCATTGTTTTATCTCTCTAATCAGCAAGCAGCTGGCTTGTCAGTGAATAGCGCTGTGGGGCCCTGGCCATGTTTTATGTGAGGTCTTGGCTAGGTGGCCAAGCAGGCAGCTCGCATCCAGTGTCAAAGCTTTTCAAGGCTATTGGCACAGCGGCGTCCCCATTAATTTCTGCTTGTCACATGCTGTCATGCAAGTTCCACCAGAGAGGAAATGACCGTTAAAGGGCTTGGGCTGTTCCAGACATTATCTCTGAGGTTAAACGAGTAGAGACAATTAGTTGCTATCCAGGGACAGCTGCAGGAAAGGAGAGCCCCTAGAAGCGAGCCCCACGCTTAACGTACCTTTCCTGCCTGCCCGCAGCTTCAGTTATCAACAGCTGCCACATTGCTGTCGCTCCGAGTACCCACTCGACGAGTGATGTTCCATTTCCTCCTGCCACCGGCCGCTCATGGAAGCCTCGTGCTGTGTCTGGAACTGACGACGCGCTGAACATAGGACAATTGATTTTCGTTTACCAAAAAATGTTAATTCTTCTTTCATTTATGGACTGGGCAACATGGCAGGGGCACATTTTGGGTAAAAATACCTCCAAACATTATACACGGCGCTCATTTAGTTTTTGTGATGACAGCAATCGCATCTAATGCATTTGCTTATAGGGGGAAATGTATCAAGCCTTTGAGAGAGATAAGATAGAGCTTCTAACTCATTTTTCTAGCCCATTCTACGAACTGACAGAAGCTGATTAGTTAGTTGGGCAACTTCTATCACCCTCCAAGACTTGTTACATTTGCCCTCTTGTATGAGATTAAAACAGGCTGCAGATAAACGGCAAATTGCGGACACATTCTGAATGCAGATGGGTTGCAAATGGAATGCTAATGCGAGTATCCGCATGTCGACACTTTTTCCTGCATGCGGGTGCAGCCGTCGTACATAACCCATGACAGTTACAAGAAATGCGCCAGAATTTGGTGTCTAGAATGCATGCGCACAACTCGGAATAGTAAGTAAGGCCGGCTACACATCAGAACTGCATGCGCATGTGATATCTTCCGGTTGGCCGTGCTGCAGGGCCGGCCGGTAGATGTGGCATTCGACCCCCGGCAGTGCGCAATACTGCATTCACACTAGGTGATATACACAATTTGTTGTGACGGCAAATTGTGCCGATATCACTCTGGTGTGTACCCATCGTAGCTCTGGTAACATGCCAACAACACAGCCTGATGCACACGACACACATGAAACAGTCCCCTCGTGTGCTCTTGCATTGATTCCCAGTTGCCACACAGAAACCCCCATTTATGTGATATGGCAGCGTGTTGTTGTTGGTGGCTGGGGAGTGCAGGGGAAGTCTTGGTGGCTGTATGCAGTTCTCGGGCACCTGTTACTGATCACTGTCCTAGATGGACCTGACAGACATTGAGCTTAATGAGCATTAATATACAGTAGCTGGTGCCTTTCTGCCAAGTGAGTAGCAGGATTCTGGGGGGGGGGGGGGGGGGAAATGTATGAAGCAGTGAAAAGAGTGGAGAAGTGAGCAAGTAGAGAAGTTGTCCATGGCAACCAATCAGCATTTAGGTTGCATTTATCAAGTGCATTCTTTACAATTATAGGTAGCAGCTGATTGGTTGCCATGGGCAACTTCTCCATTTCTCCACTCTTTTCACTGCTTCATACAAACTGTGACATACTGTACATATGCTCAAAAGCAACATGCATGGAAATAGTTATAAGAATCACAAATTCTACCAAAGGAAAGGTGCTAGTGCTTCATACCCTGGGGTGCCATCGCTGTACGCATACCGAGATCTCCCGCCTCTGTGTGTATAGAATATGCTCCTAATTTGATAGAAGTCATCATTATCATCACTGCACTTACACCTACTCTATACTATGGGCAAAAAAGACACCTCCTGGAAGACATATCTATGCTTACATTCAGGTCTCTGCAGCCTGGTGTTGCGTTATAACACCCTGTCTAAACTATGCCTAAGTAGAACGCCTCGTCAGTGCTGACGAGACAATCTCAACAATGGTTTTGGCATCCTTCGTGAAGAGCCAAAACCATTGTTGAGGTTGTCTCGTCAGTAGCGCTTTTTGGACGACCACTCTGTGGCTTGTCAGCCACAGTCCCAGTTTCTCGGAATTTAAAAATTAGGCACCTGACAGTGTTATGTGAAATTGGAGGTCTTTCTGGGTGCCGGTTGTTAAAATCTGCAGTTAAGACACGGAAACTTCGTTCTCCAGACATCAAAATGACCTAAATTCTCTCCTCTTTTGTCAAAGCCATTTTCTCTAACGTCCTAGTGGATGCTGGGGACTCCGTAAGGACCATGGGGAATAGACGGGCTCCGCAGGAGACTGGGCACTCTAAAGAAAGATTCAGTACTATCTGGTGTGCACTGGCTCCTCCCTCTATGCCTCTCCTCCAGACCTCAGTTAGAATCTGTGCCCGGCCAGAGCTGGGTGCTCCTAGTGGGCTCTCCTGAGCTTGCTAGAAAAGAAAGTATTTTGTCAGTTTTTTTATTTTCAGAGAGCTTCTGCTGGCAACAGACTCTCTGCTACGTGGGACTGAGGGGAGAGAAGCAAACCTACTAACTGTGGCTAGGTTGCGCTTCTTAGGCTACTGGACACCATTAGCTCCAGAGGGATCGAACACAGGAACCTAACCTTGATCGTCCGTTCCCGGAGCCGCGCCGCCGTCCCCCTCGCAGAGCCAGAAGTACAGAAGCATGAAGACATTGAAATCGGCGGCAGAAGACTCCTGTCTTCACTAAAGGTAGCGCACAGCACTGCAGCTGTGCGCCATTGCTCCCACAGCACACCCGCACACTCCGGTCACTGTAGGGTGCAGGGCGCAGGGGGGCGCCCTGGGCAGCAATTAAGATACCTGATGGCAAAAGTACACATATATACAGTCAGGCACTGTATATATGTGCGAGCCCCCGCCATTTTTTACACATAAGACGCGGGACAGAAGCCCGCCGCTGAGGGGGCGGGGCCTTCTTCCTCAGCACACCAGCACCATTTTCTCTTCACAGCTCCGCTGGAAGGACGCTCTCCAGGCTCTCCCCTGCAGTATACAGGTGCATTAGAGGGTAAAAAAGAGAGGGGGGGCACATAAATTTAGGCGCAGATATATATATATATATATATATATATATATATATATATATATATATATATATATATATATATAAAAACAGCAGCTACCGGGTAAACACTAAAGTACTGTGTAATTCCTGGGTTATATAGCGCTGGGGTGTGTGCTGGCATACTCTCTCTCTGTCTCCCCAAAAGCCTTTGTGGGGTCCTGTCCTCAGTCAGAGCATTCCCTGTATGTGTGCGGTGTGTCGGTACGCCTGTGTCGACATGTTTGGTGAGGAAGGATACGTGGAGGCAGAACAAGTGCAAACAGATGTGGTGTCGCCCCCGATGGGGCCGACACCGGATTGGATGGATATGTGGAAGGTGTTAAATGATAATGTAAGCTCCTTACATAACAGATTGGATAAAGCTGTAGCCTTGGGACAGTCGGGGTCTCAACCCATGCCTGCTCCCACAACCCAGAGGCCGTCAGGGTCTCAAAAGCGCCCAATATCCCAGTTAGTTGACACAGATGTCGACACGGAATCTGATTCCAGTGTCGACGACGATGATGCAAAGTTGCAGCCTAAAATGACTAAGGCTATCCGCTACATGATTGTGGCAATGAAGGATGTATTACACATTTCTGAGGAAAATCCTGTCCCTGACAAGAGGATTTATATGTATGGGGAGAAAAAGCAAGAAGTGTCTTTTCCCCCGTCACATGAATTGAATTAATTATGTGAAAAAGCATGGGATTCCCCTGATAGGAAGCAAGTGATTTCCAAAAGATTACTGATGGCGTATCCTTTCCCGCTAACGGACAGGTTACGCTGGGAATCCTCACCCAGGGTAGACAAGGCGTTGACGCGCTTGTCTAAAAAGGTGGCCCTGCCGTCTCAGTATACGGCCGCCCTAAAGGATCCTGCGGATAGAAAGCAGGAAGCTATCCTGAAGTCTGTTTACACACATTCTGGTACACTGCTGAGGCCAGCAATTGCTTCAGCTTGGATGTGTAGTGCGGTAGCGGCATGGAATGCCGACTCTAAAAAACACATGGAGGTTTTACCTTATAAGGGTGAGGAGTTATTTGGGGACGGTCTCTCCGACCTAGTTTCCACAGCTACGGCTGGGAAGTCAAATTTCTTGCCATATATTCCCTCACAGCCAAAGAAAGCACCGTATTACCAAATGCAGTCCTTTCGTTCACAAAAAAGCAAGAAAGTCAGAGGTGCATCCTTTCTTGCCAGAGGCAGGGGTGGAGGAAAAAAGCTGCACCATGCAGCTAGTTCCCAGGAACAAAAGTCCTCCCCGGCTTCCACTAAATCCACCGCATGACGCTGGGGCTCCACAGGCGGAGCCAGGTGCTGTCGGGGCGCGTCTCCGACTTTTCAGCCACCAGTGGGTTCGCTCACGGGTGGATCCTTGGGCTATACAAGTGGTGTCTCAGGGATACAAGCTGGAATTCGAGGTGACGCCCCCTCACCGTTACCTAAAATCCGCCTTGCCAGCTTCCCCCAGGGAAAGGGAGGTGGTGCTGGCAGCAATTCACAAGCTATACCTCCAGCAGGTGGTGGTAAAGGTTCCTCTCCTTGAACAGGGAAGGGGTTACTATTCCACTATGTTTGTAGTACCAAAACCGGACGGTTCGGTCAGACCCATCTTGAATTTAAAATCCCTGAACATTTATCTGAGGACATTCAAGTTCATAATGGAATCGCTCAGAGCGGTCATTGCAAGCCTGGAAGAGGGGGATTTTATGGTGTCTCTGGACATCAAAGATGCTTACTTGCATGTCCCTATTTATCCACCTCATCAGGAGTACTTCAGATTTGTGGTACAGGACTGTCATTCCCAATTCCAGACGTTGCCGTTTGGGCTCTCCACGGCACCGAGAATATTTACCAAGGTAATGGCGGAAATGATGGTGCTCCTGAGAAAGCGAGGAGTCACAATTATCCCATACTTGGATGATCTCCTCATAAAGGCGAGGTCCAGGGAGCAGTTGCTGGTCAGCGTAGCACACTCTCAGGAAGTGTTGCAACAGCACGGCTGGATACTGAATATTCCAAAGTCGCAGCTGATTCCTACGATGCGTCTGCCCTTTCTGGGCATGATTCTGGAAACAGACCAGAAGAAGGTGTTTCTCCCGGTGGAGAAGGCTCAGGAGCTAGTGACTCTGGTCAGAGACCTCCTAAAAACAAAACAGGTGTCGGTGCATCACTGCACGCGAGTCCTGGGAAAGATGGTGGCCTCATACGAAGCCATTCCCTTCGGCAGGTTCCATGCAAGGATCTTTCAGTGGGATCTGTTGGACAAGTGGTCCGGATCGCATCTTCAGATGCATCGGCTGATCACCCTGTCCCCGAGGGCCAGGGTGTCTCTTCTGTGGTGGCTGCAGAGTGCTCACCTTCTCGAGGGCCGCAGGTTCGACATACAGGACTGGGTCCTGGTGACCACGGATGCGAGCCTCCGAGGATGGGGGGCAGTCACTCAGGGAAGAAACTTCCAAGGGTTGTGGTCAAGTCGGGAGGCTTGTCTGCACATAAATATCCTGGAACTAAGGGCCATATACAACGCCCTGAGTCAAGCGGAGCCTCTGCTTCGCAACCAACCAGTGCTGATTCAGTCAGACAACATCACCGCAGTGGCTCATGTAAACCGCCAGGGCGGCACAAGAAGCAGGGTGGCGATGGCGGAAGCCACCAGGATTCTTCGTTGGGCAGAGAATCACGTGCAAGCACTGTCAACGGTGTTCATTCCGGGAGTGGACAACTGGGAAGCAGACTTCCTCAGCAGACACGATCTCCACCCGGGAGAGTGGGGACTTCTTCAAGAGGTCTTCATGCAGATTGCACAGCGGTGGGAACTGCCACAGGTGGACATGATGGCGTCCCGCCTCAACAAAAAGCTAAAAAGATATTGCGCCAGGACCCTCAGGCGATAGCTGTGGACGCGCTGGTAACACCATGGGTGTTACAGTCGGTCTATGTGTTTCCTCCTGTTCCTCTCATACCCAAGGTGCTGAGAATTGTAAGAAAAAGAAGAGTGAGAACAATATTCATTGCTCCGGATTGGCCAAGAAGGACTTGGTACCCGGATCTGCAAGAAATGCTCACAGAGGACCCGTGGCCTCTGCCTCTCAGACAAGACCTGTTACATCAAGGACCCTGTCTGTTCCAAGACTTACCGCGGCTGCGTTTGACGGCATGGCGGTTGAACACCGGATCTTAGTGGAAAAGGGCATTCCGGATGAAGTTATTCCTACGCTGATAAAGGCTAGGAAAGATGTGACAGCAAAACACGATCACCGTATATGGCGAAAATATGTTGCTTGGTGTGAGGCCAGGAAGGCCCCTACAGAGGAATTCCAACTGGGTCGATTCCTGCACTTCCTACAGTCAGGAGTGACTATGGGCCTAAAATTAGGATCCATAAAGGTCCAGATTTCGGCCCTATCCATTTTCTTTCAAAAGGAACTGGCTTCACTGCCTGAGGTTCAGACGTTTGTTAAGGGAGTGCTGCATATTCAGCCCCCTTTGTGTCACCAGTGGCACCTTGGGATCTAAACGTGGTCTTGGATTTCCTGAAATCCCACTGATTTGAGCCACTTAAAACTGTGGACCTAAAGTATCTCACGTGGAAAGTGGTCATGCTGTTGGCTTTAGCTTCGGCTAGGCGTGTATCAGAATTGGCGGCTTTGTCATGTAAAAGCCCCTATCTGGTTTTCCATATGGACAGGGCAGAATTGCGGACTCGTCCGCAGTTTCTGCCAAAGGTGGTGTCATCTTTTCATTTGAACCAACCTATTGTGGTGCCTGCGGCTCCTCGTGACTTGGAGGACTCCCAAGTTGCTGGACGTAGTCCGGGCTTTGAAGATTTATGTATCTAGAACAGCTGGAGTCAGGAAAACTGACTCGCTGTTTATCCTGTATGCATCCAACAAGCTGGGTGCTCCTGCTTCAAAGCAGACTATTGCTCGCTGGATCTGTAACACGATTCAGCAGGCTCATTCTGCGGCGGGATTGCCGCAGCCGAAATCGGTGAAAGCCCATTCCACAAGGAAAGTGGGCTCTTCTTGGGCGGCTGCCCGAGGGGTCTTGGCATTACAGCTTTGCCGAGCTGCTACTTGGTCGGGTTCAAACACATTTGCAAAATTCTATAAGTTTGATACCCTGGCTGAGGAGGACCTTGTGTTTGCCCATTCGGTGCTGCAGAGTCATCCGCACTCTCCCGCCCGTTTGGGAGCTTTGGTATAATCCCCATGGTCCTTACGGAGTCCCCAGCATCCACTAGGACGTTAGAGAAAATAAGAATTTACTCACCGGTAATTCTATTTCTCGTAGTCCGTAGTGGATGCTGGGCGCCCGTCCCAAGTGCGGACTCTCTGCAATACGTGTATATAGTTATTGCTTAACAAAGGGTTATGTTTATGTGGCATCGGTTGAGGGATGCTCAGTTGTTGTTCATACTCTTAACTGGGTAGGTTTATCACAAGTTGTACAGTGTGATTGGTGTGGCTGGTATGAGTCTTACCCTGGATTCCAAAATCCTTTCCTTGTAATGTCAGCTCTTCCGGGCACAGTTTCCTTAACTGAGGTCTGGAGGAGGGGCATAGAGGGAGGAGCCAGTGCACACTAGATAGTACTGAATCTTTCTTAAAGTGCCCATGTCTCCTGCGAAGCCCGTCTATTCCCCATAGTCCTTACGGAGTCCCCAGCATCCACTACGGACTACGAGAAATAGAATTACCGTGAGTAAATTCTTATTTTTAGTTACCTGCAACAAAAAAGTGTTATAACTTTTGAACCATAACTACTACTTCAAATCTGTTTGCAGCAATAAACTTTTCAGCAAATTCTGATATTGTTTGACATGTTACACGACCTTTCCATTTGAAAAAACTGACTTAAATTCAAGATGGCGCCCATATGGAGCCAACCTCACCCATACCTTACTGGAGTATTCAGTTTTCCCATTTCCTGCACAGTTTTTGAAACAAAAGGGTGTACTGCAACTTTTGAATCACCCTATACTTCTCATTTGTCTAGCACCTTCTAGAAGATAATATCTTGTTTAATCTGATAAATCTGTGCATACCACTCTACATGGACATCAAATTTAATTTATAAAACTGTGCACAGTTGGGTACAAAATAGATGCTGTAGCTCATAGTAACCAATCATGTTGTGGGTGTGGTTCGTTTTATCGACAGTATCTAGGTCGACAATGTTTAGGTCGACCACTATAGGTCGACAGTCACTAGGTCGACATGGATGGAAGGTCGACAGGGTTTCTAGGTCGACATGTGCTAGGTCTAAAGGTCGACATGAGGATTTTTTTTTTTTTTGGGTGTCGCTTTCTTCGTAGAGTGACCGGGATCCCAAATTAGTGCACCGCGTCCCCTCGCATGGCTCGCTTTGCTCGCCATGCTTCGGGCATGGTGCCTTCGCTCCGCTACCGCTTCGCTCGGCACACTTTACCGTTCCAATCGGAGTCCACGTGGATCGTTAAGTATGAAAAAATGTAAAAAAAAATGTGAAAAACTCATGTCGACCTAGCACATGTCGACCTTCCATCCATGTCGACCTATTGACTGTCGACCTATAGTGGTCGACCTAAACATTGTCGACCTAGACACTGTCGATCTTCAGACCGGATCCCCATGTTGTAGCTGTTTCCTTCCTGAACAGTTTAGAAAATGTAACCAAATGTCTCATTGCAGCTCCTCTTTCATCAAGTAAAGCTGACATGTACAATGAGTGAAATGGTTTCCTTTCCATGTTCTGGACAGTTGTGGTGTGTAGCATTTCATTACTCATTCACACAGATCCTGGTGGGGGCGACTCCGCTGCACTTTGCCGAAAATGGGGCTAGGAATATAGATGGGGAGGTTGAAGGGCGTTCTGTGGGTGGCTGGGAAGACTGACAGAAATTCGTGAGTTTCTTCCAAGAGAGCAGACAAATGGGACTTGAGATCGGAACAAGAAACTTTGCGCAAGTTGCAATTATTGGGGGGTATACAGTAGCTCATGGTTGTTCTTTGTCACACCAGCACCTTTCTGTAAATTAATACATTTTCTTTGTTGAATACTATTACTTTCAAATATCATCTGTTGTCATAACGAATAGGCAGCCATTTTGTCAGCTGAACCGATATCCAATTTATCAATAAATTAGGAATCCGTGACACAACTAGATATGATTGAGATGGCAGTAACTTCAAAAATATTGGTTTAGACCACAAAATGGCTGCTTTCACTGTGTGCTATCGGTAAGGGTAATTTAAATACTGGTAGGTAGACAATCTTGATTGCATCACAACATTTATTGCCATTTCAAGGAACTTGGCGGTTCAGCCCATGGCTGAAGAGGTCATCTTGGGATTGGATGTGAGTGTCACATGACTGACAAACTATGCCCAATCACTTGGTTGCACGGAGATAAATGTTTCCTATCTCTTTAGGTTTTTGATTGATAGAAATTAGAATTAGAGCAATAATTGGTCATTTCCTTCTGTTGACCGTTATTAGGACATGATGCATCAGCTTCTCCAAGGGTTGGACTTTCTCCATTCACACCGAGTGGTTCATCGAGACCTCAAGCCTCAGAACATTCTGGTGACCAGCAATGGACAAATAAAGTTGGCAGATTTTGGCCTTGCAAGGATCTACAGTTTTCAGATGGCACTTACATCCGTGGTACGTCTCATGGTTTATCATTTCTAGTGTATAAGTTATAATTCACAGGGGGGTGGGATGTGTCAAACCTTCTAAAGAGAAGTTGCCCTTAGTAGAAATCATATTCTACCTATCATTCTATAGGCTGTGCTAGATAAATGATAGCTAGGAGCTAATTGGTTGCTATGGGCAACTTCTCCGCTTGTCCTCTTTTGAAGGTTTGATATATCTCACCACGCCACAATTCAATAAAAATGGGAATTCAAACTGGAGGAGATGTATCAGACCTCGGAGAGAAATAAAGTATCAGCTAATTAGCATCTAACGGTCATTTTTCAAATGCAGCCTGTAACATGGTAGAAGCTGATTGGCTGGTACTTTATCTCTCTCCGCTTTATCACTCTGCAAAGTTTAATACATCTCCATCTGTATCTTTTCAAGAATTTTACCTCCTGGATCATGTATTTGTTGAAATTAAAGCGTCATATTAGCACTGCAGTGACACTTCTGACCCTAATTGCAAAATGGGCGTGGCTTAACACTCACCATGGTAACAATGTATTTTGTGAATATCGATTTAAATGTTCCTTTTTTTTGTAACATGCAAATTGAGGTTTACATTTTAGGAAAGTGGTTATTGTATAAATGTATATAAATGTCGTTTTTCTTGTCAAGTTATCGTAATGAGAAATTGCGAAGATTTTGTTTTGACTGCAAAACTCATTGAAAGTATGAGCTGCACTCTTCCATCCATATGCCCACTAATCTGCAGGGACGTATAGAAGGGGGTGGGGGGTGGGGAACCGATTGCTCAGGCGCTGGTCCATTTTTTTAGGGCCTGGGCGTACAGGGGAGGTGTACCCATCCATTCACTTATGAACGTTGCTGATGAAAGATGGACCTCATCAGATGGATCTCGGCATAGCCTGCATTTCCAACTACATGCCCAAAACCCATTCCCAACTCAGCCTATCGGCAAATGAGTCGTTATCAATTAGTTACGTCCCTTTAGCCGGTAGTGGAGATGAGCATTGTGTTGCCCATATTTACTCGTTGCTGCACCACCCCGTATGTGTGACTGGCAAACAAGTCTTGTTATCCTTAGCAACCAATCAGGCAATAGCTTACATTTTGCCAGTGATGCACTTTGGTAGCTGCATGGTCGACTTTCTAACCTTCAAAAAGGTCAGTCATTACCCAGAATCTCTGCAGAAAGTGACAACAATACATTTAATCAAAGAAAGAGACACCTATGGTTTATATCATATTATCCGGCATATTATACAGATGTTAGAGGCTACAACAATAGAGGAATGCAGGAACCAGAATATGCAGGTGAGAGCCCAGAGGGTGACATGAGCTAATATCTAATGCCATGTGAGAAGATATTGTTTGTATTCAGGCATTTCTCATATAGGGGCACATGTAACAATTTTATGTCAATGAAAATTTTGTGAAAACCGCAATTTACGCTTGTTTTTTTTAATTTACAGTACGTATTAAGTAGAATAAATGCATTGGAGATTGCAAATCTCTATCACGAAAATGTTCAAACTGTACAATATTGTCAAACAGCGCCGTGTTTTTTTTTTTTTTTTTTAAAGGGACATTTTTCTAATTTATCAAGCTCAGAAAAGGAGTTCTATTTTCAAATAATTGCTCTAGTTTTCGCCAGCTTGGTAGAATTTCATGAAAAGTAGCTGATGTGTCTGGTTTCAGCCGGGCAGTTTGTTGGGTGGAACATTTTACCATCATTCCTCACCCAGTGTCAGACTGGGGCATGAATGTCCCATCAGTGGAATGCAGTGATAGGGGCCCCTGCTTAAGACGTATAGCCAGTTAAACGAGGTGGGACAGCCATTAGACACCATGGGTGGAATTCAAATGTTTGAAAAGTCGGTTGTGTGTCTGTTTTTTCCTGACACCCAACTGACTTTTCAAACATTTGAATCTCCCCCCATGTATAATTTGAGTGCACTGTCTGTAACCTGACATTAGGCAAAGGGGATGGAGCCCTCTGATAGTAGGGCCCATCAGGGATTACCCCTTTGGGCCAGTCCCACACTGTCACCCCCTTAGTAGTCAGTACCCCGTGGTATCCCCGCTTAGTGGATGGCTGCACATAACTGTCACAGTTTCCAGACCACCCAGCAGGTGCACAGGGAGAGCTGTCACATTTTCCAGAGCACAGTGATGATGCATTGTAATTGGCTGGCAGACGTTTTGCCACATAACTCCGAAACCATACCTCCCAATATTCTTACCTATGGAAGCGGGACACATGCGCTCCTGAAAAGGGGCGTGACCTCGGAAAAGGGGGCGTGGTTTCATGGTGATGTTGCGATTGTAAGCCACGCCTTCCTTCTCCTTCACTGAGGGGTCATGCCCAGCGCTCTCTGAGCTGCTGGCATGCCCCCTCTCCCTTTGTCACTCGTGAATAGATGCTGTGCACAGCGTCTATGCACCGCTGCTCTGCTAAACAGCAGTGACAGGGGCCTCCCAACCGCCCCCCCCCCCCCCCCTGCGGCCCGCGGGTGGGAAAGTGGTACAGTCCCAAAAAAATGGGACTGTTCCGCGAAAATCGGGACAGTTGGGAGATATGCCTAAACGAAGCAACCAATAACAACGCCAATATAATTCTGCAAATCTACTGAGCAAGAACTTTTATTTAGTATATGATTTACTCTGCTAAGATGGCACCATAGAAATGTCACTCCTAAAATTCGCCAGGTTACGCTATTAATATATAGATGCATGGAGGTGTGTGTGTGTGAAGGGGAGACATCTTTTCCCATCTTGTCCCCTGAGTCTCTGTGTTGCACCTCTCTCCCAGTACAGGGATAAGCGTGGTGGAGACTGTACTGCATCTAGGTGGCACCAGAAGGTTGAATTGATTTTTGACACTTGTCAAAACATCTGATATTCTAAAAATCCATCCTATATACCCATCTCTCATTTCTGCTACACTTGCAATGTCTTCACTGCTGACTTCACCACTCATCTTAACATGATCCCTTGATATATTTAATTTACAGTATTTCTCCTTCATCCACTAGGGGACACTGGAGCATATAGACAATAGGGTATAGACGAGTGGATAATTGGAGCCTAGCACTTTAAGTTTTTTTCAGGTAGTGTAGTTTGTCCTATCTAAAATATTTTCCCCAAATAACTTTATAACATTTAAGTTGGACACATAAGTCAGCCCACTGTTTATTACTGTCCCCAGTTGGTGACATAAAATAATTCTGTGCCATTTCCATAATTTGTTTCTTAATATAATAGCTTTGAAATAATTTAAATATTACAAATAGTTTTACATTTGATTCAACTTTGCTATAGATGGTTTTTGTGGTCTTGTGCTGAGGCCACTTTCCGACCTATGTACTTATGGCAGGAACATGCACTTTTCAAATTTAAATTCATTTTGATACATTCGGGTGACCAGCCCTTTATTAACATCACAATAAACAGCCATAATTTCTGCATGAAAAATACGATTAATACATCTGCCCCATAATGATAATTGCTGAGGTATGTATCTGGTGTGACTATATTCAGATCAGAACAAGGTAACATTTACAAAGAAAATAGTTTATTAGAAACAGGACACGGATGACTAATTTGGAAATAACCCCGGTCTCCTGTCCAGTAAATGAGACAGAAATTCATCATCTTTCTAGTCATTAAAGCTCCTCTTTTCTCCACACAGTACGGGTAACGTAACTTCTGTACTACAGAGATTAGTTACATTAACACCATTACTCGTATTGCTACTAGTTTAAACATACATTTTTATAGATAGATATATATATATATATATATATATATACATAGATAGAGATCTGCAGATGTGCATAATATTTAAATATTTAAAAAAAAATACTTTTAAAACTATATTAAATTAAAAAAAACAAGCAAAAAAAAAAACAGGAAAAATTGTCAGTTAAGTGGCTAAAGGTTACAAAGTTTTACAAAGTACAGTAGAAATTAGTAAATGCAGATTTCCCTAGGTCGTTTTATTGATGTTTTCTCAATGGTAATTGATGTAGTCTATGAAATAGCAGAATATAATGGTTAGAATCCAAGGGAGACCAACTATATACGGATCTATGTACTGAGCCTTGGAGAGAGATAAAGTACCAGTCAATGAGCTCGTAATAGCCATGTAACAGTGTTTGAATAATTACAGTAAGGAGCTAATTGGTTGGTATTTTCTCTCTGTGCAATGCTTAGAACATTGGGCCTAATTCAGACCTGATCGCTAGCAGGCGATTTTTGCACTGCTGCAATCAGATATCGCCGCCTACAGGCTGTGTGTATTTTAGCTGTGCAAGTGTGCGAACGCATGTGTAGCAGAGCTGTACAAACTGATCTAGTGCAGTCTCTGCGCAGCCCAGGACTTACTCAGCCGCTGCGATCACTTCAGCCTGTCCGGGACCGGAATTGACGTCCGGAACCCTCCCTGCAAACGATTGGTCCCGCCTGCGTTTTTCCAACCACTCCCAGAAAAACGGTCAGTTGCCACCCACAAATGCCTTCTTCCTGTCGATCTCCTTGTGAACGCCCGTGTGAATGGATTCTTCGCACAAACCCATCGCTGAGCGGCGATCCGCTTTGTACCCGTGCGACGCGCCTGCGCATTGCGGCGCATACGCACGCGCAGTTTAGACCTGATCGCAGGCTGTACGAAAACGCAGCCTAGCGATCAGGTCTGAATTAGGCCCTTTGACCCCACAATCCTTTAAATTATTCTTGTGCTACTAAGTTCTCCTTTGAACATACAGGGCTAAATTTACTAAGCGGTGGGTTTTAAATGACACCAAACCTGGAGCTTAGTAAGTTTTGTCCATAATATTGAGATGCATTTATCTCTGCATCGCTGCAGATCGCAGAATTCCCTGATAGGGGTAAGTCACACCTCTGGCGATCTCTGGCTTTATACTAATGTAGTGGCCCAATTGAGCACACATCAGGTCTGTATGTGAATACATTTTCATCCGGATGCGGCAGCAGAACTCATAAGTTAGATTTAACTGAAAATATCATTAAAATGCAAGTTCTTTCCATTGTACTTTTCATGACTGGTAGATAAATTCCTGTGCCCTGTACTCCTACTGTAACAAGGCAATTGTCACTGCTGACTTGTCTATTGATACGGCTGTTGTGTACTATAAAACGCTGCATTTCTGGAATGTTATATATCTGTACGTCAGTCGCACTACAGCTACTAGGTCATTTAGAAAGAAAACAGTGCATGCAGTGACAGAGCTTACAGTACGATGGTGCGGGCTCACCCTATAACCACCCTCTGACAGCCCTGCTTTTGACGTAGGCTTGGAAATACCAGAAGTTTGGAATAGGGTTAGTTCTGTGCAGCGAATCAGTTCTTGTGGGAAAATATGCTCCAGTGACTTATTGGCACCCGTGCTGGAATGTGGCATTTAAAAGCACCTTTTTTACAGTGGGAAAGAATTTGGTGAAGGATAAACAATTCAGCAATGCTAAACGGACCACGGTAATCACATAACCCACAAAACTTGTTCTCGCCAGTCGTTTGCAAAACTCTGAACAGTTTTTGTTTTACTGTAAATTCTGATGCATTAAAAAAACAAAAAGTATAATGGGGACCGAAACTTGAGACTTTCCGTTTGCTGCAAGTGTGAATAAAATTGTCAGAATGCAAAACTGTTTACTCCCTATTTACATATAATGGAGCCATTGGGCGGGGTGTAATGGGTAGCAGTTGATTTACCGACGGACACAATACAGACAGTCATATCCCCCACGGGTGTGGTGTGTTAGGTAGATAAGACTTAGGTCGACAGTGTCTAGGTCGACCACTATTGGTCGACAGTACGTAGGTCGACATGGTTTCTATGTCGACAGAGACTCTGTCAACATGCACTAGGTCGACATGAAAAAATGTCAACATGAGGTTTTTTTAAAACTTTTTTTGGTGTCGTTTTCTCCATACAGTGATCAGGAACCCCAATTAGTGCACAGTGTCCCCTCACACAGGTTCCCGTTCCCAATTGTAGTCCACGTGGATCGTAAAGTATGAAAAAGTTTTTTAAAAAAATGTGAAAAACTCTTGTTGACCTTATGTCATGTCGACCTAGAATCAATAGCGTGTCGACCTAAAGACCAAATCCCATCCCCCACAGTGTTTGACCGACAGTCAAAATAACAACATTCATTATGCCGGCATGTTCAAAATGCCGACATAGTCAGAATACTGACATTCATTATGCCAACATGTCAAAATGCTGACGTGCGTTTTTAAGGAATTTTTGCCCCAAAACAGACTTGTTCATACAGTACTTTACCATCCCAGTGGACCTGGATGGGGAATATTATAGTGCGCTTGGCACTGTGCCCGAAGTCGCGAGCCATGCGAGTGGACGCGGTACACTTACACAGTGTCCATGTCGACCTATAGCGACATTGACACACAACCCCCTAGATAAACCCATGTCGGTATTGTGACATGTCGGCATTCTGACTGTCAGCATTTTCAACATGTCGGCATAATGAATGTCAGTATTTTGACCGTGTCGGTTATTTGACTGTAGGTCAATGGCTGTCAGGATTATGATCGTCGGTATTGTGTCCTTTTGTAAATCATACTGAACCCGATGTAATTAAGTGCGAGCTCAGCGGCCATGCGGGATGCCGGCCGTACACGGATATTTTTTTTAAAGGGGCAGTCACGTACAAAGCATGGTGTAGCCCTGTACATGATTGTCCCTTTAAGAAGACGCCTGCGTTCGACCAGCATCCCGCACGGCCGCCTTTATGTGTGTCGTTATTCATGTGTGTCCGGCCTTTCTGTTACCAAAAGCTGATGTGATTTAAGACTGGAGGTGGCCCGTGTGCAGATATCTATGGGCCGCCTGCCCATTTCGCCAGCATATACGCAGAACGCCATATGTGCAATAGTCCAGTATTTAGCTTTGGAAATATGGCACTATATTCCCGAAGATATCACTGAAACAACATCGCAGTCGGCAGAAGGGCGGGCAGGTGGTAAGTAGCTGAAATAGACACACCAATTATAGACACGACACCGCTGATGTGTGAGGCTCTTTTGTGCCTCGTGTCTCGGCAGTGTGTCTAGTGAGCACATTATATAGGATGAGTGCCCTGGAGATGTCACTATTCCCCGGTGAGGGCATAGGCTGAGTCGGCTGATCCTGGAACGTGGGCAGGAAATTGGTGCAGTTTGATTGTCAGAGAAGCAGATAAGTCATAGGCGGAATTATCTATAGACTTTATTGGCATACGTTGTGTTTCAGATAACATATCTGACTGGTATGACGTTGCAACAAGAATTTGAACAATTCACTTTCTTACAAAGAAAAATGCAACAGAGGATTACCTACACACCTGGTGCCGCACATTTCCATTAGCCGGATGGACCCTTTTCTTGCTTTGTGCGGTCATTAGGTCGACAGTCATTAGGTTGGCCACTATTGGTCGACATGGTCATTAGGTTGACATGTACTAGGTCATCATGGAAAAAGGTCGACATGAGTTTTTTTTACTTTTTTTGGCGTCATTTTCTTTGTTAATCGACGGGAGAATCCCAATTAGTGCACCGTGTCCCCTCGCATGGCTCGTTTCGCTCGGCACAGGTTACTATTCCCGATCGTAGTCCATGTAGATCGTAAAGTATGAAAAAGGTCTAAAAATGAAAGAAAAAAAACGTGAAAAACTCATGTCAACCTTTTTCCATTTCGACCTAATGACCATGTCGACCAATAGTAGTCGACCTAATGACTGTCGACCTAAGTGCTATCGACCTAATGACCGTATCCCGCTTTGTACATACGGTCAATCACCAAACTTTTGTTTTCTGATTGTTTTCGGCAGTGGTTTCAAAATGTGCAATCTGGGACTTAAACCTCAATGTTTGTGAAAGTAAAAACATCACTCAGGATTTTATTTTGCAATTAGAATTCTCAGCTAATTATGACCATCTGACGCTAGTGTATGCTTTATAGAACAGTACGGGGACCTTGGAGAAGTCTTTATTCAGTTATCACAATTTAGTATATAGAATTTTTAATTAAAAACTTTATTAACGTGGTTCCTTTACAAAATGCACTGTGTCTGGGGGCCTGGAGTAGCTATTGCTGCTGCTTACATAGTGCGATAGCACTAATACAGTAATGCAGCAGGAGGTGTCACACCTCCTGCTGCATGACTGATCAGAACCGCGTCCAAAGACCAGTATCTGATCTTCTCCGGGACCATCGATCGGCTGTGTGACCCATAGAGTCGCGCAAGCAGGCCGCCGCTACCTAGAGGCCAGAAAATCTCTGTCCTCTAACAGAGATCCCGGTCTCTTCTTTCCTCTGCAAAGTGGGTGCCACATCAGTATACCGACAACAGCATCCCGTCAGTAGTATGCCAGCAGGCGGGCGAGCGCGGGCACGGTGGCTCGCTGCGTTCACGGTGGCTCGCTGCGTTCACGGTGGCTCGCTGCGTTCACGGTGGCTCGCTGCGTTCACCACGGGTTATATTCCCTCACAGAGGGAGAATAGCCTGTCTTGCCAGTATTCCGGCGTCTGCATTGTAACGCTTTTTGGGATTCTGGCGTCAGCATTCTGAGCGGCGGTATCTTAACCGCTTCCCCATCAAATGGCTGATGATAAAGTGATGGGGGTGGCACTCGATATACCGGCTGTCGGGATCCCGGTGCTGGAATCCCGACAGCCGTTATACCGACAACTATTCTCCCTCTTGGGGTGTCCACGCCACCCCGGGAGGGAGAATAAATAGCGGGGAATCCGTAGCGCGCCACCGTGCCCGCGGCATTGCGAGCGCAGCGAGCTCGCAAGGGGCTCTTTTGCGATCACTCCGCTGCCGGCATTCTGGCGGTTGGGATCCCGGCGCCGGCAAGCTGGGCGCCAGGATCCCGACAGCCGGTTAAGCATAGTAGATCCAGTGATGGGGTCATTTGTAAAGGATTGTATGCTCCCCTGTTCATCTTATGTTAAAAATGGATTCTGAAAAGTGAAAATGAAGAAGTTTCCATTTAGACACTCTGCTCTGGATGTATCCACATGTAACTAGAAATGGTGTACAGAAATGTACCTGGAACCTGCACACAATTACATGTTAAACTAACGTTTAGAAAGAATATATAAAAATATGCTATGTATGTTACTGGATGATCACATAAGATCACTTGATTGTCATCCCACATGACAGCCCACACCCACAACTAATTTAAATGAAGCCTAAGGCAATATAGGAGGAAGTTCATGGCAGGAAGAGAGAGAGAGACATCTTTTAACTACTTCATGTCCCCATTCTGTAACACCAAGCCCATATTCCATCTGGAGTAGTTTCATTTGAACCTTTTTGTATTTACAAATGTTAATTTTGTGCATTTTGTTTCTGGTAAGATGAGAATTCACCAATGACCGCTTGTATTAAATGTCATTGGGCTAGCTTGCCTCCTGATAGGGGAAGTGCTACTGACTTGAATGCAGTGATGTCACACTTGAGAAAGCATTACCTATCATTCACTTTCAGCTCCTGCCCTGTGAGGGATGAAAACGGAATGCCATTCCTCCTGGTTCCCTTTCTGGATTCTTTGGCTGCCACTGAAAGCCAGGCCTGTCTGTGTCAGCCATTTTGAAAAAGGAGAAAGGGCACATTTTTCAAATTCTACCAGCTGCATACCAACACTAAGCTTATTCCCTACGTTAGGCAGATAGGTGGAGATTAATCAAAGCTTGGAGAGAGTTAGGGGTCTATTCATGAAGCAGTGGAAAGAGTGGAGAAGTGAGCCAGTGGAGAAGTTGTTTATGGTACCAATCAGCTGCTCCGTACAATTGTATAGTATGAAAATTATAAATGTTACTTCAATGCTGATTGGTTGCCATGGGCAACTTCTCCACTGGCTCACTTCTCCACACTTTTCACTGTTTCATGAATAGACCCCTTTATCTCTATCCACTTTGTCTCTCTCTCCAAGCTTTGAGATATCTTCCCCATAGGACGTGACAAAGAGGCGTGGGCGATGTGATATTTTGAAGAATACATGACAGGTAAACTTTGAGGTTTAGGCTGAATATAGTTCTCAAGTAAAGAAAGGGGTACAGTATTCTCTACTTCAGATAGTCACAACTTGCTCGCATTAAGGAATCCAGTCTATGCTGTTCCTTGGGAATTTTGGTATAAAATCATTACAACTCTTGTTTATTTTCAGAGATCACAGCCCCAGAGTTGGCATCTCTGAATTAGACTGTGAAATGACTTGAAAAAGCAGCATTTGTGCAGAGTTCTGCCTTCAAGCCGCTTTCTGCATAGATGTGGAAAAAGAGTGCTCAGACCTCAGTTCCCTGCCAGAGCAGAAGGCCCTGGAACTCTCCGCATAGAGACATTCGCAGACAGACAATCCTGCAAGGTCTTCACCTCAGACACACAGACAGCCTTAGTTTACATTGCGGATGTAAGGACATCACAGTTAGGTCAACCAGCGGCATGTGTGGTTTGGAACATAAGTCTCATCCAAAATGAAAAACCAACAGTGTCCCAAGTTGTTGTTTTTTGCTGGTGTTTACGTGTTATTACAAAACACCACGACAGCCAGATCGCTGACCAGACGGACAGTACATATACAGTACCACACAGGCCCTGTAATGGCGAGCGCCGGGGAACCAGGAAATGAGACACTTAGTACAAGAAAGTGTGAAAATGACGCTCACTTTGGCATTTAGTAGCGCATTCGCAAGTTACTCAGATGTTGCATAATGAGTATCCGCATTACACTTTAGAATATATTTTTTACTGCGCTTGTAGTTGCTGCGGTAACGCAAACCATATAGTATTGAGGTTATAAGCCAGAGATAGCATGTTGGTCCAGTCAGATTGCAATGCGATAAGGGCTTGGCAGTCTATATGAGCCAATCAAAATGTGAGCTTGGTGAAGTATATTCATTGTCTAGCGACTCACAATTGTGGCAGCCATTTTCTTCACTCCCCCCGTCACCCAGCCCCACAGCCCTGTATGCTTATATGACCATATTGGCATGCATGTATAAATGGCCTGGCACCAACAATGAACGAGCGTGGGGTCGCACATCGTTCATCATTGGCGCATACACACTGAAAGATATGAACGATATCTCGTTCATTAATGAACAAGATCGTTCATATCTTTCAGTGAAATCGCTAAGTGTGTAGGGCCCATTAGTGTAAGATTTTATTTTGCAGAACAGGATTATCGATAAATGTACTTATCTTTTAGGGCGGTGCTGTGCGGATGAGTGTGCTGCAATTTTCAATATGTTAATGCCGTGAACTGGCAGCCTTCGAACCTTGCCCTAAATTGTATGTGGCATTGTGTGTGCTAGACAGACTAGAGCAGGCATTCCCAACCACGGTCCTCAAGGCACACCAACAGTGCAGGTTTTAGTGATATCCAGGCTGCAGCACAGATGGTTAAATCAAAATAACGGAGCTACTAATTAAGTCACCTGTGCTGAAGCCTGGATATCACTAAAACCTGCACTGTTAGTGTGCCTTGAGGACCGTGGTTGGGAATGCCTAGACTAGAGCATAACCAAGGCCATTTTGTGACTTCGTAATTGTGGCACCATGTATGCATGGCACTTACCCTTCAGTAAGTGTATCTCTTCCTGTTCCCATTTCTTGTGTGGTCCCCTTTAATGCATAGAGGACTGCAGCATATGACATAATCCTACCCTTATTCCATACATTTTTTTTTCAGACTTCTAACACATGTCTACAATCAGTGGCATATATCAATACAAGGTTTCAATTTCCTTCCCCGTTTCCCTCCATAGGAGAGCTATCTTTTGTCATCTCTCACTGCTGAATGGGACATTGTATACATTTTTGGAGGTGAAATTCCTCAGGCATTTTCTGACTTCTCCACATCTGACCTGGGTTGGCCTGCCACTGGCACCGTGCTTTTAATCCGTCCGCAGCAGAAAAGTCTTTGGCACCCGATCTTTGAAATCTTGTCCAGAAGATGAATGGAACCAACCCAGAGAAATGCATTTGTGCAGGATTCTGGGATATGACTTCTAGCGTTCCTTTAGATATATCAACAGTGTTTTTAAACAAGCAATTGACTGCAGACATTTGCTTTTGAATCGCACCCGGTTTGCCCCACAAAATGAATTTGTTTTGCGCAGTTGCTTCTGGATGGTCCATTAAGCACATAATCCAGGTGCACACCTATACGGAAAGGACAACAGGACACTCTGTGGGAAAGTGCAAGTGTCACAAGTTAATGTAGTTAGAGGACACCAGGACTGCTTTTAATACATAAATTTGCGCCTGTAAATATACACCCTTGCCCCTCTTCTCCTTTATCATTTAAGTAATCTCTTTATGCAAAATTCTGTATTGGTTCACTCCACATTCTGCTAAGAATGACCACAGTTCCTCCCAAGGACGAAGCTGCTGCTCATGCTCATAGAACGGGACTTAAATCACAAACGCAGGGGACACCGTAGACTGCACAAGGAACCTTGTGAGATGCTTCTGTACAGGGGCCACAACAAAGGAAGCCGGTGACGCACACACTTATTAAAATCATTTGTTTTACAGTGGACTTTGCCTCCATATAAAGTAGCTATTGATTTCAGGTTTCTTAGAAATTCAAACATACAAAACATAGAATTTGACGACAGATCAGGTCCGCTTGTCACCAGATTGGGCCCAGATTTCTGTAGTAGTCACCAGATTGGGCCCAGATATCTGTAGTAGTCACCAGATTGGGCCCAGATTTCTGTAGTAGTCACCAGATTGGGCCCAGATTTCTGTAGTAGTCACCAGATTGGGCCCAGATTTCTGTAGTAGTCACCAGATTGGGCCCAGATTTCTGTAGTAGTCACCAGATTGGGCCCAGATTTCTGTAGTAGTCACCAGATTGGGCCCAGATTTCTGTAGTAGTCACCAGACTGGGCCCAGATTTCTGTAGTAGTCACCAGTTTGGGCCCAGATTTCTGTAGTAGTCACCAGATTGGGCCCAGATTTCTGTAGTAGTCACCAGATTGGGCCCAGATTTCTGTAGTAGTCACCAGATTGGGCCCAGATTTCTGTAGTCGTCACCAGATTGGGCCCAGATTTCTGTAGTCGTCACCAGATTGGGCCCAGATTTCTGTAGTCGTCACCAGATTGGGCCCAGATTTCTGTAGTCGTCACCAGATTGGGCCCAGATTTCTGTAGTAGTCACCAGATTGGGCCCAGATTTCTGTAGTAGTCACCAGATTGGGCCCAGATTTCTGTAGTAGTCACCAGATTGGGCCCAGATTTCTGTAGTAGTCACCAGATTGGGCCCAGATTTCTGTAGTCGTCACCAGATTGGGCCCAGATTTCTGTACTAGTCACTGGTTTGTGCCCAGATGTCTTTATTAGGGGGTGCACACCCGAATGATGGGCAATCGGGCCAATGGTCAGACCAAATACCCTTAGGCCTTGACTATACCTGATTGCCCATACACACCAGTCCGATGTAATGAAGGATGGAAGATCACTGTTCTGTTCTTTATTACAAAGAGCCAGGTAGCATGCAATATCTTTCGGTTGGCCGTACAGCACGTCTAACTGGAGGATGTTGCATACAACCGTCGCTTCAATAAGGCAAATCAGTCCAACGTCGTTCTAGTGTGTACCCACTCTTAGTTAAAAGATTGGGCCCAGATTTCTCTCCTAGTCACCAGATTGGACTGAGATATATATGTATTCGTCACCAGATAAAAAACATATTGGGCTCAGATATATAAACTAGTCAGCAGATTGGATCCAGTTTCTATACTAGTCACCACATTAGGCTCATTCTTGTATACCTGCCACATGATTTGGTTCAGCTTTGTCTAAGAGCCCCCATATTGGGCTAAACGTTGCATATTAGCTAGCTCACTAGATTTATACTCAACCTTGTGTGAGTCATCACATTGTACTGAGCTTTGTATATTATCCCTATGACTGGGTGCAGCTTTGTCTGTTTGCCTGCAGATCGGGCTCTCCCTTAGTTATCAGCATGTGACCAATCTATGAACAGTTTTATAGTGGAGAAGGCGGCAAAAGTTAAATTTATACTTTGTACCACGGAACTTTAGTTATACTATTGGCCCAAAGTAAGTGGTAAGTGTTTACTAGCGTGGAAGAGGTTAACAAGTGTGTTATGTCATACAGTGCTGGCTGGGCTGCTGTAATTCACTGCCTCTTCCTTTCATAGCATTATGGCCTGAAACAATTGATTATGCATGACAGAGCTTGGTAAGCAACAAGCCTGCATCCACATTCTGCAAATGAAGCATACATTACACCAACGTAAAAGAGGCCCGTGGGAAATCAGATAAAACTTTTTAAATAGTAAAAAGGAGATTTATGGTAGACTTACCATTGTTAAATCTCTTTCTGTGAGGTACATTGGATTCCACAGAGAATAACATTGAGGTGTAGAGTTGGATCTTGATCCGAGACACCAACAGGCCAAAGCTTTGACTGTTCCCAGGGTGCAGAGCACCACCTCCTCTATAGCCCCGCCTCCAGGCACTGGAGCTCAGTTTTGTTAACCAGTCCAATGCAGTAGCAGGTAAGAGAGACGGTAGATGTTAGTCACATAGAACCACATTCTCACGACAGGAGAAGGGACTAGCGGCTAATGCCATACAAACCCATTGAAGCTAAGTGCGTCAGGGTGGGCGCCATGTGGAATCCAGTGTACCTCGCAGAAAGATTTAACGGTGGTAAGTCTACCATAAATCTCTTTTTCTGCAGCGGGGTAAACTGGTATTCCACAGGGAATAACATCTGGGATGTCCTAAAGCAGTTCCTAATGGGAGGGGACGCGCCGTAGCGGGTATGAGAACCCGGCGTCCAAAGGAAGCACCCTGGGAGGCAAAAGTATCTAAGGCATAGAACCTAATGAACGTGTTCACTGAGGACCACGTAGCTGCCTTGCATAATTGTTCTGCGAATGTGCCACGGCGGGCCGCCCAAGAAGGTCCAACAGACCGAGTAGAATGGGCTTTGGTAGCAGCAGGAGCTGGGAGCCCAGCCTGCGCATAGGCTTGTGCAATCACCATTCTAATCCATCTGGCCAAGGTTTGCTTATTTGCAGGCCAGACACATTTGTGAAAACCAAAAAGTACAAAAAGGGAATCTGACCTCCTGATAGAGGCAGTCCTTTCCACATAAATACAGAGAGCCCATACCACATCCAAAGATCTTTCTTTGGAGGACAAACCAGAAGAGATGAAGGCCGGAACCACAATCTCCTGGTTAAGGTGAAAAGATGATACCACCTTAGGCAAATAACCAGGGCGAGTTCGGGGAAATGCCCGGTCACAGTGAAAAATCAGAAAGGGTGGACGACAGGACAAAGCGCCTAAGTCCGACACCCTCCTAGCAGAGACAATAGCCAACAGAAACATGACCTTAAGCGTAAGGCATTTAAGGTCCACAGACTTAAAGAGGTTCAAATGGAGACTCTTGCAGGGCATCCAGAACAACAGACCGATCCCACGGAGCCACAGGAGGGACATAGGGAGGCTTAATCCGTAGAACACCCTGAGTGAAAGTGTGAACGTCAGGAAGAGACACAATTTTTCTCTGAAACCACACCGACAAGGCAGATATATGGACCTTGAGGGAGGCCAGATGAAGGCCCAAGTCTAGGCCTTGTTGTAGAAAAGCCAAAAGTCTGGAAGTTTTGAAAGTATATGCATCATAATTCTTAGCAGCACACCAGGTGAAGTAAGAATTTCAGACCCTGTAATAAATCCGAGCCGAAGTTGGTTTGCGGGCTTTCAACATAGTTTGAATGACCGCCTCAGAGAACCCTTTTGTTCTCAGGAGGGATGCTTCAAAAGCCACGCCGTTAAAGCCAGTCTGGCCAGGTTCGGGTAGACACAAGGGTCCTGAACGAGGAGGTCTGGGCATTGATGAAGTAGAAGAGGATGGTCTATCGATAGACCCTGCAGATCTGAGAACCAATGCCGTCTAGGCCACGCTGGAGCGACTAGAAGTAGTATTCCTCCTTCTTGCTTTAAATTTCGTATTACCCTGGGCAGGAGTGACAATGGAGGGAACACGTATGGCAGCTGAAAGTTCCATGGAATTGCCAGTGCGTCCACGAACGCTGCTCGAGGATCCCTTGTCTTTGATCCGAAGGCCGGAACCTTGTGATTGTGTCGAGACGCCATCAGATCTACATCTGGTAGGCCCCACTTGTCCACTAGGAGTTGAAAGACTTCTGGATGAAGACTCCACTCTCCAGCATGCACGTCCTGACTACTGAGGAAGTCCGCTTCCCAGTTGAGGACTCCCGGAATGAACACTGCCGGTAAGGCTGATATATGGCGTTCCGCCCATTGGAGAATTTTTGACACTTCCAGCATCGCCATGCGCCTTCGAGTGCCGCCCTGATGATTTATGTACGCCACTGTGGTGGCGTTGTCTGATTGTACTTGAACAGGCCTGTTCTTTACCAGAGGCAGGGCCAATGTCAACGTATTGAACACTGCCCGCAATTCCAGCATGTTTATCGGGAGGAGAGATTCCTCTCTGGTCCACCGACCCTGGAGGGAGTGCTGCTCCAACACCGCACCCCAACCTCGCAGACTGGCTTCCGTTGTCAGGAGGACCCAGTTGGAGATCCAGAAGGGACGGCCCCCGCTCAACTGTTGATCCTGTAGCCACCAGCTCAGTGACAGACGAACCTCCGGAGTCAAGGAGATCATTTGAGACCTGATCTGATGAGGCAGGCTGTCCCACTTGGAAAGGATTAACCTCTGCAGAGGGTGGGAATGAAATTGAGTGTACTCTACCATGTCGAAAGCCGACACCATAAGGCCTAGCATCGCTGAGTGTATCAACACTCTCTGGCGAGAGAGGAAGAATCTGATCTTTTTCTTAAGCTTCAGGACCTTCTCGGGAGACAGAAACAGTCTTTGGCTGTGTGTGTCCCCAGCAGCGCCCGCAGGTGCACCATGCTCCGAGCAGGGACCAGCGAGGACTTCTTCCAATTGATGAGCCACCCATGGGCTTGTAGGAATTGGACCGGCATCTCCAGTTGACTGAGGAGGACATCTTGGGAGTTTGCCAGAATCAGCAAGTGGTCCAGATACGGCAGGATCCTGATTCCCTGACGACGGAGGAAAGCCGTCATCACAGCCATGACCTTGGTGAAAATCCGAGGTGCAGTGGCCAGTTCAAATGGCTGTCCAATGAAGGTTGCCAATAGCAAACCGCAGATATTGCTGATGCGAAATGGAGATAGGTATGTGCAGGTAAGCATCCTGTATGTCCAGGGATACCATATAGTCCACTTGTTCAATGATTTGAGGTTGAGGATAGGCCGGAAAGACCCATTTGGTTCCGTAACTAAAAACAGGGTTGAATAGTATTCCCTGCCTCCCTGGGACAGAGGTACCGGCACTACCACTCCTGTTTCCAGGAGGGATTGTACAACCAGGTGTGCAACAAGAGCTTGCGCTTTCAACGGATCCTAGAGGATTACCGTTGAACAGAACTGGCGAGGGGGACGTGTCTTGAAAGAGATTGCGTACTCGTGAGAGACAACTTCCCGCACCCAGGCGTCTGAAGTGGTTTTTAACCAGGCCTGGGCGAACTGCAGAAGTCTGCCTCCCACCCTGGGGTCCCCCAGGGGGAGGCCCGCCCCGTCATGCAGCAGGCTTGTCTTGTTTGGAAGCAGGCTGACGGGCGGCCCAGAATTGTTTAGATTTTGGCTTAGTGGTTTTGGAAGCACGAGCCTGTCGCGGATACGCTTGACACTTTGCTTTCCCTGGAGGTCGAAAGGAACGAAAGGTGGTGATTTTAGCCTTCGGAGACGAAGGATTAGTATTTGGGAGACACGCTGTCTTGGCCGTAGCCAAGTCAGTTACGATCTTGTTAAGATCCTCCCCAAATAGGATGTCTCCCTTAAAAGGCAGTACCTCCAAGGTCTATTGGAGTCCAGGTCCACCTTCCGGGACCTCAACCACATAATTCGAAAAGCCAGGATAGACGTAGTAGATGCCTTGGCCGCCATTACTTCTGCGTCAGAGGCCGCCTCCTGAATATAATGGGAGGCTGTGGTAGTATAACACAGATATTGTCTGTCAGTGACAGAAAAATCCTGAGGTAGCTCATCTTCAATTGCCTGCACCCAAGCTTCAATTCCTTTGACAGCCCAAGAGGCTGCCATAGTGGGTCTATGCACAGCACCGGTAAGAGTGTAAATAGACTTCAGGCAACCCTCCACACGCTTATCTGTTGGTTCCTTCAGCGAGGTGACGGTGGTGACAGGCAGAGTCGAGGACACCACAAGACAGGCGACATGAGAGTCCACCGGCGGTGGAGTCTCCCATTTGTTACTCAACGCCGCAGGGATAGGGTAACGAGCTAGCATCATCTTGGACAGGGAAAACTTCTTTCCTGGAGACGTCCCCTTCGACCAGGAACTACAACGCCTGCCCTGTTATCAGTGAATGACAAGTGCATGGGAGACACACAGTCGGCATTAACGATGTGCAAATTATGGGCCTAATTCAGACCTGATCGCTGTGCTGCAAATTTGCAGAGGTCTGCAATCAGATAGTCGCCGCCCAGGGAGAGTGAAAACCCGCCCCGTGCAACTGTGCGAATGCATGTGTACGCCGTGCGAAAACTCCGCTAGACAGCGGACATCAGCGTCTGATGGATCAGTATATTTCCCATCTTCATCAGAAGAATTATCCGAAATATTAGTGGATTGTAAGGAAGAAATGGCCCCCTTAGAGGACCCCTTGGCCTCTTTCGAGGGGTGAGGGATAGGCTGAGCAATCAAAGATTGATATAATTTTTGCATCTGAGTAGGTAGTGAATCCGCCCATGGTGGGTTCACCACAGGGGCAATATGAGGCTGTAATGGCACAGGAGGGCCCACGGGGGGGGGGGGGGGGGGGCGGCGTTAGACGCGATACCAGTGTAGTTAGCATATTTGAAAATGCTTCCCTAGGTGGTTCCTGAGTATTCACAGGTGCTGCGGGCTGGCTGGGAGATGTATGACACCTAGTGCCTGAACCAGTAGCTAAAACTTCCCCCTCAGGTAAATCCATGGTGTAAGCACTGCATGATGCAGGAACGTCCACAGATTTCCCGCCCTGTGTAGCAGACATTATAAGGAATGTAGCCTGAGAGCGTGACAGTACAATATTGCCAGAAAAATACAATACCAACAAATACCCCCCCGTGTTATGTGACAGTAAATACAGAGCACAAACAGAGGATTTGAGCGGTATGAGGTGACTGAAACACACAGACAAAAATACAAAACAGTATATTCTGTGTAGTACTATATATATATATATATATATATATATATATATATATATACATACATACATACATACATACATACATACATACATACATACATACATACATACATAAGACCGTGACGCACCTAGCCTCCCAGGGTACAGAGTATAGTGATAGCGAGTACTGTGATACACAGGAATGAAATCCACACAGCAGCTCCAGGCACACACAGTTACAGGTACAATGCAGGAGTTATTACATATAAACAAAAAACTGCACTGGACTAGTAATTTACGTTTTACTATGTATGAGTATAGATAGAACAATGCACAGTAGATACTGGATGTATATCACAGAATACTTGTACTAAATATTTAGATAGCAGTGCACTTGTTGTTAGCTAACACTGTCTAAAATGACATGTAGAATACTTAAGCACAGCGCTGATAGGGCAGAAGGCTTTACAGAGGAGTCAGAGCCCTGAAGTCCCGGAGATCAGCTCAGCTAGTAGTGAATATGGCGCCAAAATCTCAGTCATGGTGTGGGGGAGAGTGAAATGCAGCTCCAGGGCGTGAACACCAGCAGTAGATTGCGCCTGGAGCTGGGGGAGGGGCTACATGTCAGCGCCTTATCCCCTATGCTGGACTTCACCAGGTAATGTGGACAGGGCCGTCTTTTCGTATGGGCTCAGTGGGCTCTTGCCCAAGGGCCCCAGGAGTATAATGGCACAAGGCTGATAGCTGAGGGTCCCCTCTTTCCAGGGGTATCAGATTTTCGAAAATCGGCCCTGGGGAACTGGAGATATCCGACTAAAAAGCAGTGGTCCCCATCCGAGCCTGTTAATTGCTCTTCCCAGCCAGATATCGCGGTTTCTGTCTGACTTAGAATTTTTCTGAGGGTATACTCCAAAAGCTGGGACTCTTCCCTATTGGTAGACACTAGCAGCTTGTCTCTACTTTGCCCAGAACCAGAGATATCAGCCTTCCAGCAGCTGGTCCCTGCTCCAGCTCCACACGTCTAATATGCAGTTTTAGATTTTCATTGGTGGTTTGCTCTGGCTCCTGAACTCTGATCCCCAAGTCCCCAGTACCTCCAGAAAGGTGGGACTCTAGTTTTTTTTTACCCATTCAAAGCTAATAAATATATTTTCAGGAAGTTGAGATATCTGCAGTCAAGCAAGCTGCCCTCCCACTGGAAAATGATAAATATTAGGCCCACTACACTGTCCACCCCTCCCCTACGTATTAAACACCCCCTACCACCCTGGAAGTCATGAACCAGGGCTTCTTCATTTAGCCCAATGCCCCCTTCTACAGTTTAGCACCATCTGTGCAGTAAAGAAGTAATTAGCAGAAATTACTGCTCCAGATCCTACATGCTGAGCGGAAGATAGAACACCCCCTACCGCCCGTAGGACATCAAAGCTGCCACTGATAGCACCCCCCACCCCTACCTCTGGAGGATGGGTAGGGGGCCCAGTGCATTGCTGTGCCCAAGGGCCTACATTGCTGTTAAGACTGTGGAGCCTATAATAAACGGATTTTAGTAAATCCAACCTGTGCTCCCTTACCCTGGTGGATATAGTGGGGTGCCTGTGCAGTACAGTTTCCACGGCAGCGGCGTGGTCCATCTCCTGGGATCGCGAACGGATCACGATTCGGCGGGTCTCAGCTGGCGGACCCTCTTACCTCCTCCCTGATGTGCAGCCACGCAATCCAAAACAGCATCAGTAGTGTGTGCCTGAATCCCGGGCGCCTCCGCTGCAAGTACCTGGGAACCAGGCCGCGGGAGTATGCAGCGCTGCTGGGGTAGGTGATGGAGCTGCAGCACAGTATGTCAGAATGACATATAAAGTGCTGCGGCCCTTGAAGTCTTGTAAAAAAGCTCTTTTCAGGGCTGCCTAGCGCAGCCCCACCTGTTAGCTGCCTGCGCTGCAGGTACCGACTTACAAACTGAGCTCCAGTGCCTGGAGGCGGGGCTATAGAGGATGCGGTGCAGTGCATCCTGGGAACAGTCAATGCTTTAGCCTGTTGGTGCCGCGGATCAAGATCCAACTCTACACCCCGATGTTATTCCCTGTGGAATACCAGTGTACCCCGCTGCAGAAATTATATACATATAAAATTTATTTTTTTATCTTAGGCACAGAAAACGTGCTGAATATTTCTGTATTTGTGGGCCACACCTGGCATGAGGCCAAAAATAAAGGGACAGGTAAGGGGTGGGGGAGAATGGCATCTGGACATTAAAGCTTTAAAAGTGCTGGAAAGAAAAAAAAAACACAAAAAAATTACAGCATGTATCTGGAATTTTCCAACTAACGATGTACGGATGTGGTAGCGCAAGAGAAAAAGAGCCAAACTGAGCTCGCTTTGTTCAGGAAAAGAGGCCCTGTAGCATTCCATTTAGCTGTGCATATTTTGGCTCCACTTGTGCAGCCTTAACGAAATGCAGTACATAAAACAGCCCCCTTGTTACTTCATGTACACCATTTCATGGCAGCAATTGTTTTGTTTTGGGTTTTTTTCTGAGGTGAATATTTCATGACTATTCAGAATCTTGTGTCCACCTATAGGACTGGAAAAGGGAACACTGCATTGATACCATAAACTAAAAAAAAAAAATGAAATACCTAAAGTGCAGGGGTCGCTTACAGTGGAGGCAGCCATTTTGTGTGTTAACAGTGTCCAAGATAATGCACCCTATCTATTCACAGGGATGTCGCTAGTTCCCATGTAATGGATTTGTTGTGTTCTTAACGCTGTTCACTCAAGCCGCAGTGCTCCCTTTTATGTTTTGTCAGTGACAGCTGGACCATTGCTGACAGTAGGGAGCTGTGGATAACATTACTTGTAGTGTATTGCCAATAAGCAACTCATGCAGAATTTAACCACTCACTTTTAAACTGGTTTTCCATGGGCTGGTGCTCAGCTTGGCCGACGGGAACTCTTCAATATCAATATCGCCTCTTAGAGTGACTCCAAGACCCAATTCACCAAACCTCATTGAGACGTGGCTACTTGGACTGAGCACTTTATGACCACTTTATGCACCATGTCCACCCATTACGTACGCTCAGTTCTCAATGAGGTTTGGTGACTTGGGTCTTGGTGTCACTCTAAGAGGGGATATTGAGCCAATTTCCCGGTGATGCAACTGGTCTTAAAGTATACCTGTACCCGGAGGAGGAGGACATTTTGTGCCTGAAACCAACATTTCTGAGAAAAGAAAGATATTGGTTTAATAGGAATACTGAATGATGCGTTAGTGCACTAGTATATGCGACTGCCTGTAGATGATGTGTATACTTTAAGTACATAATAAAAGACCGTAAGATAATGGTAAGGAAAGTTATTCTTTGGTCGTTTGCTGTGGGTTTAAGCACTTTTCTGCTATTTGTGCCATATGCTTAGAATGGGTGTTACTATGTGCCTGGTGTTTACACCATGGAAAAACCTTGCGCTCAATTGGATACCACATCGCTTTGATAAATCTCCCAGATAGTATTTTGTGTTTAAGTTGAAAGTGATGTCTTTTGATTAAACTAAAGGCCCAAACACACTGGGCGATTTTGAGCTGAGAGCAGGTCACTTTTGGTGTGTGGAGCTGCTTTCAGTTCAAAGCCGCCCAGTGTGTATGCACAAGCGGTGAGCGCTGATGCGCGCTCCCGCTTCATCGCTGGCGGACGCGTTCATCTACTGGTATTACTAGTAGATGAACGGCGGGGTGAGCGGCTTTCCATAGTGTCCTGCTATGGAAAGCCGCCCACCCCCGCTGACATCGCTGGGCAGGGGGGAAAAGCGCGCAGTGTGTATGCACTGAGCGCTTTTCAGCCCAGCGATATCAGCAATCATCGCTGAGCAAAAACGCCAAGTGTGTATGCACCTTTAGCATGCCTGGGTAATCTGTCTGTTTTCTCCAGTGTTCCAATTGCCCAACCTCTAAGACTGAGTGAGATTCAAATGATATATCACGCCCAATTTCCTTTCTAAAATGATCTCCGTTATCGCGCATATTGCGCCCATAGTAATCAGGTTTACTGTGTAAAAGATTGGGTGCCTCACTACTCCGGGGGTAGCAATCTGAAATAATGATACAACGTCCCTGAGGGCAGAAACAGAACGAGTGTGGAAAGGGGTGAAAAGAATTGAATCTCCCCCTAAGTATTTTTTTTTTCTCAGCTCAATATCTTTCTATAATGCATTCGCAGCCATTGCTATGTCACTGGTCAGCCATCTTTCCGCAGCATGCTGCCATCTTGTGCACTAAGAGAGGCAATGAACACACTAGTCAAACAGATTAGGCAGATCAGGGTTGAGGGTCCAGCGTTAGAGAAGATATGGTCCACATACAGAACTAAACTAAATAGGTTTACAAAACCGCTTGGATTAGTGAACTTTTTAAAAAAAAATTATTTCTATAACCAACCTCCTACATAACCAGCGTAGCGCTCTTACTATGCTGATGTCAGTAGTAACTGGGGACTTCATTTGGAACTGTATCCGGTTGATAGATCTACCTTGAAAAGGTCTACAGTCAATAGGTCGACCCCAAATGGTAGACAGGTACAAAAGGTCATCAGGGTCAAAAGATGGACATGTAAACGGTAGATAGTACAAAAGGTTGACATGACAATGGTTGACGCACATTTGGCTGACTGTTGTTTTTTTTTTGTTTTTTTTTGTCACTTTTTTTTCCAAAATGTTCATCCTTTACCATCTACGTAGACTACAATTGGGAATAGTAACCTTGCCTGAAGCGTGGCGAGCAAATCTGTACAATAATGTTTTGGAGGGTAAAAATATAGGAACACCAAAAAAGTTTTTTAAAAAAGTGTCAACCATTTCCACTGTCTACCTTTTTCCTGTCGACCTTTTGAACCTGTCAACTTTTTGCATGTTGACCATTTGGGGTCGCCCTATTGACTGTAGAACTTTTTAATGTAGATCTATTGTACTGTACCACACCCATTTGGACCACTTACTGTACAGTATGGATGTATTACATGTCGAGCAGTCATTTGTTACCAGCAGTATATTAATCCAGTCACATTTGCTTGACCAGCATGAAGACCCCAGACGATCCCCTTCGACCAGGAACTACAACGCCTGAATGACAAGAGACACACAGACGGCATTAACGATGTGCAAATTATGGGCCTAATTCAAACCTGGTCGCTGTGCTGCAAATTTGCAGAGGTCTGCGATCAGATAGTCGCCGCCCAGAGAGAGTGAAAACCCGCCCCGTGCAAGTGTGTGAATACATGTGTACGTCATGCGAAAACTCCGCCAGACAGCGGACATCTGCAAATCCATTCGGAACTCACTCATCATCTAATTATTTTTCCAGTTTGTGTGTAGCCCAGGACTTACTCCTACAGTGCAATACAAACAGGCTGATTGGGGCCGGAGCTGGCGTCACACACCCTCCCTGAAAACGCTTGGGGAAGGCCTGCGTTTTTCCTGACACTCCCAGAAAACGTCCAGTTACCACCCACAAACGTCCTCTTCCTGTCAATCAGATTTTTGCACCATCCTGCTGCGGTTTGGCGACGCGCCTGCACATTGCGGTGCATAAGCATGCGCTGTCATTCGATAATCGGCTGCTGTGCGAATTCGCAAAACAGTGATCAGGTCTGAATCGGGCCCTCTGTTAACGCCCTTTTTCTAGATAGCATCTGCATTTTACACCCTGTGACTTTTTTTTTTTCTTTCTTTTTTTAATGTAGAATACAGGAACTGTCATTTCGCCCCACAAATGTGTTGCTCAATTTTCTTAAAAACCTGTTTTAGAGTATGTAGTTAGCTATGTCCCTTATACTTACGTAAGACCCGATTAACGGAAGAAATTATAATATGGAGTGTATTTAATCATTTAAGTCCTGATGCTTTTGTAGTTGAGCCATTATTTGCTACCACATGCCCAGAAATTCGGAAAATCCCTACGGTGCATGCGTCACACAGAGTGTACGCACAAAGGGGCTGTTGCATAAGCCTCCGATGGGATCAGAAATGGGGCGGCATTGGGCATTCTGCCGCTGCACAAGCGTACATATCTGCTATCTGTGTATGATGTGTCATTTTAAGTGTAAATTATGAACTTTTTGACCAATTTCATCAGTCCCTGTATTCTCAGATAAGTGGTGTAATTGCCAGCTGCTGCCTGAAGGGGGTGCAGTGAGGCAGTTGCTAGGTAACAAACAAAAATAAGCAAGGATTTCAGTAAGATGTATACAGGGCTTAGACACGGGGGTATATTCAGTTAGCAGCGATAACTAACTTTTCACGTGAAAAGTCCGGATTTCGCGTGAAAAACCGGACTTTTTCCGCGAAACGCAATTACAGCCTATTCAATTTTCCGTGAAAATTTATCGGTGATCATTTTTTCACTAATTTCACTTCACCTACTCTGAAGCAGGTGAAAAGTTGGAAAAAGTCACTATTTTAATTGGCCAATAATGACATGTCATTTTTGGGGTGAAAAAGTACAAAGTGATGGAAATTGGGGTTCAAGGTATGGGACAGGTATATTGGGGTGCTTTATGAATGGGACAGATGTTTTTAGGCTTGCAGATGGGAGTAATCGGTCTGTTTCCACTTTTTTTTTAAAGTACCCTAAAATGACCCAAATATATACTTATACCCATTTTCATGTACCCCAAATTTAATGAGAGCATTTATTTTGCTAAAAAAAACTTGCTTTCTATCATTTTTTTTGCATTTTTTAAAAATGCATATAACAGCCATTTCACACGATTTAAGTCCCCAAAAACTCTCTAATGTGATCTCTAATACACTTCTCTTCTGTTTTCCTATGTTAGTTTAGCATTTTTTTTTCACGTGAAACCCGTTTGGAATTAAATAGGTCGAAAAATGGAGCGTTTTCGCTGCAATTTTCGCCCGATTGGCGCGAAAAATTTTCGGCCGAAAAATTGCTGCGAATTTGCGGATAATTGAATACCCTAGACTGTATGTTATACATTCTTTAGTGACAGCTCTGTGAGTATTTTATCCGCTGACTATTGTAGTGTAGAAAACTTTGCACGGTGCCCCTTCATCAGAGCACAACAAAACCGAGTGCCAGGAAACCAATGCGGAAGTGGCACTGAGCTCGGACAGTGTTACGTGAAACAAAAACAAACTTATTTTAAGCAGTGTCCTTCACCCATTATGTATGTGAGAGTGGGGGTCATTTATGTACAGATGTAGCCAGGCTCATTCATCCCGTGGCATGGCACCACGGGCACATGTGCCAGACTTTTCACACCTGCGATCAAAGCCTATGGGCTGCGTGCAATGCCAAATGGATCACGGGTGTGCCTAGTCGCAGCCAAGCTGGGCTTGGCTACAGGTGTACCAGCAGAAGAAGACACACTCTACTTTTTAAGACATCCGTTCACAGAGCACCAGCCTATATATTTAAGGGAATTTGCAAATGCCGTATACTGTATATCATGGAGTTAGAGAATCCTGTACGAGAATATGGCAGAACTAGGCAACTGGATGCGATTTCTACACCACTGTAAGATAGGTGCCCAGCTTTAGTCACACGCTTGCTGCAGTGAAGTCAATGCTGGGCGGGCGAATTCAAATGCGACACTTGTACGTCTGTGTGCAAATGAGTCTGAATCTGTATGCGAAGTGCTCACGGGCACCAGGCGTCTTGCGCAGCATTACGTATTGAGGCTAGGTGAGGCCATGTGGATCTCATTTAAATGTCTCTTCTACCTCAGCATCGTCTAGTTTTTGCATGTAGACACAGTTCTGTATGCATGCGTCCTCCCAGTCCGCTTCTAGCACCTCCTATTGAAAGACGCAGTGTTGCACCGCTGCAGATGCTGCGTCCTAATCAGTGTGCAGGAACTGATCGCCACCATCTCAGAGCTGGTGGAGCGGGTGTGTGCATCTCTGCGCGGCAAAAGACCCCCCTAATAATGCGCCCTCCGCACCCCTTTATCTCCGATCAGTAATCTTGCTGCCACAGAATTCAAAACCAACTGAACTGGTGCGCTTAGTAAATCACCTCCAGTGGAACTAGCCATATTGCAGGCTAAGCAAGTAAATAGAAGCTGGATTGCCACCTAGGAAATTATTTGACTAGGTGGCAATCTATATTACTTTCGAGGGAGGACCAATCACAGGCCGCAATCAAGAGATTGCAGCTTGTGATTGGTGGTCCTCTTGCTCCCACCCTCCTCTCCACTGCCATATAAAGATGGTGAGCTTAATGGATTGGTCAGTTCTGTATTCCTGACCTGGCAAAGATCAGGACACATGGCAGCAGAGCCCAAGGCCAAGGTTATGCAGATGGGGCCTGTTAGTCTAATCCGTGCCTAGGTAGTACTGCAGCTTTAATGCTGTCAGTTTGCATTGTGCCTCAGGCCTCAGTAATGTCAATTATTTTGTAGGCTGCATACTTATAAATGGTTATTTACTGTATGCCGTAAAGTGAGCTCCTGCTGTGTGGGTGTTAGGGGCAATTTACGTCGTGCAGGGCTGGGGTGGGGTGGAATGGAAGATATCAAGGGCATTGGGCAGATGGCAAAGACTTTCTTCCCCGTAGTGTTACTGAATAGTATGAGGACTGTTGCTGGTGTTATTCATAGTGCTCTGTGCATTATATATTCATTTCTTACCGTCTGTGGCAGCATTGAACTAATGGAACTTTTACATTTCCCAAAAATGAGCAACGTACATGTCAGCGCTATGGAAAAGATTGCGTTGCCTGGCCCCATAAAGGTAACAAGCAGGCAGTTAACGAGCAGAAACAGCAGGCTGTAATGTACAAAATAAACCATACACTCCAGGTCATGGTGGCAACAGCAAAGGGTTCCTGAAAGCTGCCGTACAAAGCTTTTCACCCTGCTTTTCCCACCCAGGGGGCTGTAAACATTGGCCAATGGCCATCAGACTGTACAGACCTGCTCTGTGTTCCCGGCATGTACAGTACATTCATGGCCCTTAACTCCTTAGGCTCCGCGGGGAACCCGAGTGCAGAAGACAGCCCCGCGCTGCGGCAGTCCCTAACACGAAAAGCGTTAACGGAAATCTGAGGTAAGTTCGTGTGTTATTCCATGTCAAGTGGGGTCACTTCTGCCCAGAAGGAGCTACCACTAATGCTGGAAGCCAGCAGTATAGAGAAGGGGGTTGTTCAGGAGCCCAAAACCGCGTAGCATTGTCGCTGCTCTCCGCTGATATTTGTGAACTGCAAGGAATGTATAGAATGTTGTCATTGCTGTAGAACCTCAGAAGAACCGCCCGTCCCTGCCATGCGCTAGTCACAAGCAATACTCCTCTTATCAGCCTGTCCTCGCCATGGACTGTCATCTGACGTGTAAATTGCAGGCTTGAGAGCTCTTTCCTGTTACTTAAACGTTATTCTGTGGACGCGGGTGCGCTGGAGCTACAGTGCAGCATTAAAGGGAACTATTATCTCTTGAGTTTACCAATAACTCATTGCTTCTACTTCTGTGCCTTTCAGGAATGTCTTTATATCTTCAAGCAGAGTTTCCCTATGATGTGATAGCTGCAGTCTGGATAAAGTTATATCCGGCCCAGAGAGCATAGCATGTCAATACAAACAATTCTGCTTGATGATATAATACAGTGCTGAAAAGCACAGATGAAAGCCAGCAAGATAATGAACTGTATTTTGTCGAATTTGTATGTACCTGACATTCAAGCAGAATTTTGAATCAAATATCTGTTTTCAGCAAACAAAAATAAAGATCAGTAAAAGTAAAATATGCCCAAAAAAACAAGAAAGAGCTTTTACCCTGACGCCAGTGGGTTAGGGGCCATACTGTTGAGCCAGCTCCTAGCTCACTGGCAAAGACCTGTCTTACTGACAGAAGCCTGGAATTATTCGTATTTTCGCTGGGGGTGTTGCTAAAGGTACTCACTGGTAATTTCCCTGAGTGTGTGGGACATTTGACCTGAACCCTATGAAGAAAGTACTGACACTACACCTGAACATTTAATGATAAGCTCGCCATACACTGCACAATTATCCATGCAAGCGACTGGATTGAAAGATTATCGCTCACTATGTAGTACTGTAAAATTGTTGACGGTCTGGAAGTGGCTGAAAAATAGTCTCGATCATTCGGTTTGGTCTTCACACCTGTCCGATCCACCTGACCATTGTTCAGCCAACTTCAGGCTGTGAACGGAGATCGTGTAGTGTATGGAGGGGTCTGGTTTTTAGACAGTCGCTCTTGCCCTCTTTCCTGTCAGCAGCATATGGCCAACTTTAATACACGTGTGCACTGTTATCCTGTAGGGTTCAATTAACTCATTTCTAAGTCCTAATTAAACTGTGTCCACAAACTGGTGAATGCATCTCTGCACAAAGTTAGTATGGGGATTTCTGCTTTGCTCGGGCATACAGGATGCATTGAGCGCGAGTTTATAGAAAAAATGGTTGAAAACATTGACGTTCTTGTCTGGCGTAAACCAGACCCATATACATTTATTGCATGCATTTGAGATACCCTTTGCAGTGTTCGGGCTCGCGGTTAGGGTTCTTTTTAATGAATGCAAATTGCCCCTGCAAATAGTTGTGCGGTTGTGGCCATCTTTGCATCAGGATCCTGATGTAGAGGTGGACGCAGTGTCAATGCTCTAAGACTGCACGTGCGTCCAAGTCGCATAAAACGTGCGTCCCGATTATATGCACACAGAGGTGCAGCACAGAATGACTCCGCATGGTCTGAGAATTTAGCGGAGGGTGGCAAAGCTGACGCACAGCTGCTCACACAGGAGTCCATACTCGGACGGAGAAACTTCCATAGGACTGGTGGAAGTGGCAGTGGTGCGTCTACGCAGAGTGACGGGAATCCACTGTCCTAAGAAGCTGCAAGTGGGTGTCTCGGTTGTTTAAAAACCGGACGCGACATTAGAGTACATCACAGTCATGCACCTAATGACCTACCATTTGTAACTAACTTACCCTGACTAATAGCTGTGTGACCAGGTCATAATGAAGTTGTAATGGCCTGTAGTGGGTAATTCAATACTCAGCGTTGGCTTTGAGGTGCCGTCCTGGAACGGCACATCATAACCAGCAACATTGCTCCCCATAGAGGTGCACAGGAATACTAGCGATGCTCAGCCAACCCTAAAATGCAGATATGTGCGCAGCCTAACATCTTGGTTATGTTCGGCGGCACATCTCCTGTAATTGAATCGCCCCATATATACTGTTGCCATCTAAATGAATGTATGTAAGGTATAATACCGTAGAGTGCATAAAGTCATGGCCAGTAGAAGATTAAATAGTTGTAGGAAAACCTTTTATATTATTTCATTGAGGACCTGCCCTTAACTTCAGACATTCATCATTAGTTTAATGAGAGACCATGAATGGAATTAGTCATTAAGTAATCCAATCCAGCACACTGTATACAGGCAGAACAGGATATTCCTTTAATACTTTAGGAAGAACAGTTCATGACTTTCCCATTAGAACACCTCTCAGTAGCATTATTATTTCAGGCACAATGATATAAGTGGTGATATTAGCTAGGAAACATCAGTGCACAACTGTAATTTGTGTCAGCACTAGAACGGAGTCACGTATAATACAGGCCCATAGGAGTACCACAAACGTTTGCTGGGAGAACCTGCTATGTGGCAGAGAAGGATTTGATTCCGCACAGTGCTTGTTTGGAAATTATTTATTTATTAACAGTTTCTTTTATAGCGCAGCAAATTCCGTTGCGCTTTACAATTGGATACAATGATAAAACAAAACTGGGTAATAAACAGTCATAGAGGTAGGAAGGCCCTGCTCGCAAGCTTACAATCTATAGGGAAATAGGCATGGATACACAAGGAAAGGCGCTATCTATTGGATATTTGTCCACTGGATTGGAAAGGTTCTAGGTGGGTTGCATGATATCACACCACAACAATGATGAGCCATGGTCAGAAAGAAGGGAAAGTGAAGAAAGAGAAAATATGTGGAGGATATGTGCGGACTGTACAGTGGGGATATTGGCCCTCATTCCGAGTTGATCGCTAGCTGCTTTCGGTCGCAGCACGGCGATAAGGTGAAAAAGCAGCATTTCTGCGCATGCGTATGGGCCGCAGTACGCACGCGCAAAGTACTTTCACACAAAACTATGCAGTTTTACACAAGGTCGAGCGACGCTTTTCTGACGCTGTGTTGATCGGTGAGTGATTGACAGGAAGTGGGTATTTCTGGGTGGTAACTTGCCGTTTTCCGGGAGTGTGCTAAAAAACACAGGCGTGTCAGGTCAAATTGCAGGCGTGCCTGGGGAAACGGGGGAGTGGCTGGCCAAACGCAGGGCGTGTTTGTGACGTCAAAGCAGGAACTAAACTGACTGAGGTGATCGCAAGGCAGGAGTAGGTCTGGAGCTGCTTAGAAACTGCATGAAAATTTTTACGAGCAGTTCTGCTAACCTTTCGTTCGCACTTCTGCTAAGCTAAGATACACTCCCAGAGGGCGGCAACCTAGCGTGTGCACTGCTGACAAAAGCAGCTAGCGAGGATCAACTCGGAATGAGGGCCATAATCGGATAGGAAAGCTTATAAAGGTTGAGTGAGCGGTTCTGCAGTGTGATAAGCTAGCCTGAAGAGGTGAGTTTTCAGGGAACGCTTGATGGTTTGGAGACTGGGGGAGAGTCTTATTGTGCGTGGTAGGGCATTCCACAGCGTGGGTGCAGCCTGAAGAAAGTCCTGCAGTCGTGCATGAGAGCAAGTAATGAGTGTGGATGAGAGACGAAGATCTTGTGAAGATCGTTCTATATATTGTGGGGGTTATAGGTATTATTGTTTAACCAACATATATCAATTAGGGTTTAGTTTAAGGGCAGTGTTACTAGGTTGGTGGTGCTCCCAAGAGTCAACCAGGCAATGGTAGAATTGCAGAGAGAAAGAAAGACTTTGGTGCTGGGGCACTCTTATATGCAGTTAAATATTGCTAAAACATAAATATTTATTGGTATACATTAAAATCAAGTAATAACCATCACATGAAACAAGTACGACAGTGTATAGTGAACATATACAAAAGTGTATAGTGTAAAAAAATGTGTAAATATGTCACAGCCAAATTTTGAATATTTGCAATAATTCTAGATGCGCAAGTATCTTGCAAAATACATTGGTAATTAGCTGTATTGATAATATGATTTTATAATAAGAATATTGTGAAGAAAAACAAAATAATAAATTACGTGATCACCTGGGGATCAAGCCTACCCCTGGCGAAGCGCGCGTCCAGCTCTGAACCTTGTCTGCGCATGGACCGATCCACAGCTCAACTGCTGGTAAACTAAGTAATTTTTTCCAAAGTACACATTTTTGTGATTACGCTGTAATTTCTCCTGTTAGTTTTATACATCATCATTTAGCACTGATGGGGAGTATTGCACATGGCAATAATACTTAACTACAGTCATACCACACTGGATATGCATGATTCCATCCGATCTTGGAAGCAATACAGTGTTGGACCCCGTTAGTACTTGGATGGGAGACCCCCTGGGAATATAGGGTACTGTAGAGAAATAGACTCCACAGCATTGCCTTATCCTTGAGCAAACCATCTGATCACACTTATTTCTGTGCATAATCTTGAGCCATCTCTCCACGCTGCAGGATCATCACATACACAATCTCACACGAACTAACCCTTCATCCTAGCAACATCTCATCATATCTTTATATCTGTCCTGAGTGCTTCTACACATCACAGCCCTGCTACATGCTTCTTTACATATTACTGTATCCAACTGACTACTTTCCACAAACCTTTTACTTCATTCGAACTCTCATTACAAAGGGACACCGGGTCCCCCCTGCGCTGGTTCTTACCGACAGGGGTCACCGTGGAACACCCAAGTGAAAGCAGATTCAACATCTTATTCTTCCTTCATCCAGAAACCCATTCCAATTTTGGCGCCCTCACCCAGCCGTTCACTACCTGGGTACACGACTGGGCTGTAGAAACCAAATGGAACTCGGCGGTTTTCTGGACATCATTCTCCATTATACCCTCTATCCACACAAAACAGTATAGTACGACTAGGTGTTAAGCATATTAATTATTTTTTCTTCACAATGTTCTTATAATAAAATCATATTATCAATACAGCTGATTACCTATGTGATTTGCAGGACACTTGCGTATCCAGAATTATTGCAAATATTCAGAAATTTGGCTGTGACATATTTACACATTTTTTTTACACTTTGTGTATATGTTCCCTAAACACACTTACTGGTTTCATGTGATGGTTATTACTTGATTTTAATGTATACCAATAAATATTTATGTTATATCAATATTTAATTGCATATAAGAGTTCCCCAGCACCAGAGTCCTTCTTTCTCTACAATTCTAACAGAACCTGCTATGTCACAGCCTGTTTTTTTTTTTTTATATATATATATATATATATATATATATAATGGGAGGAGGGCGGATTTTCCTTTCCACAAATCAAACTGTATTGTCGTCTTGTCGCTGCCAACTGTTCCAGGTTTTAGGGATTTTCCCTGGAAATTTGTGTTTCTGGCAATATCCCTATTATTCAGTTCTGTGTTCTGTACAAGTTTCACAAAGTATTTGTACTCGCAAGGCTTTATAAATGACGGTTTCGTGAAAAGGACTATTTCGGATCTCAAAAAAGAACATTCTAAGGGGGTGTACACACGGTGAGATATTTTCTTTCGATTTTGACTATATAGTCAAAATCGCAAGAAAAGTTAGTGCAGATCGCAAGGTGAAAGTCACCATGCGATCCCGATGCGCGGTCCCGCCAGGTCGGCATCGCAAGAAAAGATAGACTGTAAAAGGGGCGTATCTTCACAGGGGTACCCGCGATCGCGAGCCATGTCACTGAGGGGGCATGCCCAGTGTTCTGTGAGCTGCTGGCATGCTCTCTCTGTCTCCTGTGAAGAGACTGTGTACATTTTTTAAAGGGGCAAACACTTACAAGGCAAAAGCATGCCTTGTAAGTGATTGCCCCTTTAAAAAAAAAACATTGGAGATCGGACGGCGTCTCGCACGACTGGCGATCCCGGACTCCATTGCATCCCACCGCATGTGCGCTACACAACATGTCTGGAGTCTATTAATAGTGCTTTACCTATGTTTCCTAAAATGAACTTCCATTGTCATTGTGGCCCTCCACGTGTATTACAAACAGCATGAGCATTGCAATAAGCCAATAACGTTGGACAACTAATAGATAATAAAATCTGTTAACTGCAGCTTAGTCCAGTCCACTGTAGAAATCATTTGTGATATTTTATTTTTGTTCTAAAAAGGAATGTTAAACATGTGGTTCAGTTACACCCAAAACAAGCCACAGATTTTGAGGATGACCGTCGCAACAGGGGAACACTCTTCATGGAACTTGGAGCTGAGAAACTATTAAAATTCTTATTTTTCTTAACAATTACATTATATTTGTCCAATATACTGTTAAGTATCAGATATTGTTTTAAGAACTGGAAATACTCAGAAATGTATACACATACTATTTACCCAGGTCTGTTAATACATTTAGACAAGGAAAACAAGGGAACTAATTCTTTTACATTATAAATCTTGTTTTTCGGGTTTCTCCAATTTATCCGTACAGTAATAAGCATCCTATGACATATATTCTGGGTAACATTTGTCTAAAATGTTCTAACAAGATTCAATGATCATGAGTCCCGGACATACCATTTAGGATTCAGCTAGGTTTTAATCTTTGTAGCTGGATTTTGGGAACATTTCTTACCAAAGGTTTATAGTGTGTACTATTACAATGTAGATCATCTTTAGCATCTGTTTGTTTGCTAAAACCAGATGATATAACTGTATTTCGCTGGATTTAAAATATAACTGTCAAGACATTAACTAATGTGAAAGTAAAAGTGTGTGAATTTCAAATTAAAATTATTTGAGTTTAGAAAAATTGCAAATTCTAGTGCCAAATTCCAAGTACACTACCAAATAATAATTACATCCTCAATGTGTCGGCTGTAGTGCATCAGGCAGTTTCTCTTTCACATATTCCTTCTCAAACTGACACTTTATAGTTCATCCAAATTTGGGGCAAACTTAGTGCCCATGGCTATACCAAGTGTCCTATATCTTGATTAGAAAATAAAGCAATTATGCACTAAGATACAAACTAATTGAACTCAGAGTAAACTCATGTAGGCAAAAGCTGCCAACTGCTCCTGGAATATGGTTTAGAAACAACTACAATAGGTCCTCATTCTATTGAACTGCTTGTACTCTATGTAGGATATACTGTAGGATAGTATCCATGAAGTGGGATGTCAGGTAACAACATTGGGTTAATATGATATAAAAACCTTTAAACACACAAATGTGACGTGCAGTCAGTACAGTCCTGATGTTCCATCACACACTGATTATTTAACACTTAAATGAACTAAACCGAACAGTATTTTAGAAGAGTAAGAGAACAGTTGAAGGTAATGAAGGAGGTGATCCTAATTTTATAGTAGTTAATTGATGTTTCCGCCTGCAAGAATATGCTCACACCATTTTACAGAAGTGTTAGTTACATGGAGCAGGAAGTGGGCATGCACCTTGAAAAGACATTGATGGACAAGTAAATGCACTTGGGAAAATAACATTTCTCTTACGTCCTAGAGGATACTGGGGTCCATTTAGTACCGTGGGGTATAGACGGGTCCACTAGGAGCCTTGGGCACTTTAAGAAATCAATAATGTGCGCTGGCTTCTTCCTTTATGCCCCTCCTACCAGACTCAATTTAGAAAATATGCTGGAGGAGCCGGTCACGCTTAGGGAAGCTCATGAAGAGTTTTCTGCATTTATTTTCTGTTTGTTATTTTCAGACAGGGCTGGTTGGCACCAGCCTGTCTGCTTCGTGGGATTTAGCAGGGGGGAACAGCCTAACCTCCTATTGGGTTAATGGTCCCGTTCCCCGCTGACAGGACACTGAGCTCCTGAGGGAACCATTCACAAGCCCCATCACAGCGAGCGTACATTCCCGCAGCACGCTGCCACCTCTAACAGAGCCAGAAGTTAGAAGAGTGGTGAGTACTATGCTGGCGTCCTGGTTAGCAGGTCGCCGGCTATTATGGCGGCACAAGGGTAAGAGCGCAGCTCTGAGTGCAGGCTGCGTCTCCAGGCTCAGATCAGCGTTGCTGCTCCGCTATGTGGGGCGAGTGAGCTGTTTTTAAACAACTACCCATACTGGCACATCGCTTACAGGGCCTCTGACCCACTGTTAAGCACCAAAATCACCTCAGCCAGTATAAAAAAACGGGAAGACCGCGCGCCATTGAGGGGGCGGGGCTTCACTATGAGCAGATCCAGCAGCTCGCCAGCACCATTTTCCTTCTGCAGCTTACACAGACAGACTATCAGGGAAGTGCAGCTCCTCCACAAGGACTCCAGATTACCTCAGTGGTACCAGGGGGTCATAGCAAGGGGGGAGCACTATTAGAATACTAAGCCCTATTAAGGGTACTTAGTTTGCAACCCAGCTAAGCTTGGCATTAGCTATAAGGAATTAAATTCCCTATTTGAAGAAACTTGGATTAATCCTAAGAAGAAGTTTCAGATCCCTAAAAGGTTACTGGCATCCTTCCCTTTTCCTCAGGATGATAGAATAAAATGGGAAAACCCACTAATTGTTGATGCGTTGGTTTCTCGGTTGTCACGTAAAATAATCTTACCTGTCCCGGGGGCAGCATTCTTAAAGGACACGGCTGACCACAAGATTGAGACCACTCACAAATCTCTGTACGCAGCTGTAGGGTTGGCCCAAAGACCCACTATAGCTTGTGCATGGATCACTAGGGCCATTGCAAAATGGTCAGGTAACCTAATTGAGGGGTTAGATTCCTTACCCAGAGGGGGAGATAGTTTTACTCCTACAGCATACAGAGGACTGATGGAGGCCATAAAAGAGATAGGCTTGCTCCATGCATGCACCACGGCCATGGCAGTGTCAGCACGCAGGGGCCTATGGCTACGTCAGTGGACTGCGGATGCGGTTCCAGAAAAGGTGTAGAAAGCCTACCATTCACAGGTGAGGCCCTGTTTGGAGATGAACTGGATAAGTGGATATCCAAGGCTATGGTGGGTAAGTCTACATACCTTCCTTCCGCAGCCCCCCCATCTAGGAAGACCTACTCTGCTCCAACTCTGCAGTCCTTTCGGACAGCAAAATGTAAAAATAAAACCAAAGGTTCTTCTACAGCCTTCAAAGGCAATAGAGGTAAACCCAGAAAACAAGCAACTGCAGGTTCACAGGAACAGAACTCAGGTTCTGTTTCGTCAAAGCCTTCAGCATGACGGTGGACCGCACTGCCTGGAAGACAGGCAGGTGGGAGCCCGATTAAGAGATTTCAGTAACATATGGGCGACATCATGCCAGGATCCCTGGGTCAAAGAGCTCATCGCCCAGGGATACAGACTGGAGTTTCAGGAAATCCCACCTCACAGATTCTTCAAATCAGGCTTACCAGCTTCTCAGGGAGCGAGGATAATTTTACAGGATGCAATTCAAAAACTGGTACAGACTCAGGTCATTGTTCCAGTTCCACCTCAGCTACAGAACAAAGGTTATTATTCCAACCTGTTTGTGGTACCGAAACCGGATAGTTTGGTAAGACCCATTTTAAACCTCAAGTCACTGAACCCGGGTGTTCAAATTCAAGATGGAGTCTCTGGAAGTGGTGATCTCAGGTCTGAAGGAAGGGCAATTCTTGGTGTCTCTGGATATCCAGGATGCGTACCTTCATATCCCAATCTGGCCGCCTCATCAGACTTCTCTAAGGTTTGCATTAGAGGACTGTCACTACCAGTTCCAGGCCCTGCCATTTGGCCTCTCCACTGCACCGAGGGTGTTCACCAAGGTAATGGCAGAGATGATGCGTCTCCTCCGCAAACAGGGAGTGAACATAATCCCGTACCTGGACGATCTGCTGATAAAAGCACCATCCAGTGAGCGGATGTTGGACAACATTGCCCTCTCAATTCGACTACTCCAGGATCACAGGTGAATTCTGAACATACCAAAATCTCACCTGGAACCAACACGGAGGCTTCCGGTCCTGGGGATGATACTGGATACGGAGGCACAGAAAGTATTCCTTCCATTGGAAAAGGCATTGGTAATCCAGTCAATGGTGTGGGATGTTCTAAAACCAACCCAGATATTGGTGCATTTATGCATTCGCCTTCTGGGAAAGATGGTAGCCGCCTATGAGGCGCTGCAGTACGGAAGGTTTCACGCAAGATCCTTCCAGCTGGATCTGTTGGACAAATGGTCCGGATCGCATCTCCACATGCACCAGAGGGATACGTCTGTCACCAAGAGCCAGGATTTCTCTTCTGTGGTGGCTTCAGACTTCTCACCTGACAGAGGGCCGAAGGTTCGGGATTCAAAATTGGATTCTGCTAACCACAGACGCAAGCCTCAGAGGTTGGGGAGCAGTCACCCAGGTGGAACACTTCCAAGGAAAATGGTCAAGTCAGGAAACCATTCTTCTGATCAACATTCTGGAACATATACAACGCCCTTCTACAGGCATCACATCTTCTTTAAGATCGGGCCATCCAGGTTCAGTCGGACAATGTGACGGAGGTAACAAGGATTCTCCTCTGGACAGGCAGACACGCTGTGGCGTTGTCCGCAATCTTCATTCCGGGAGTAGACAACTGGGAAGCAGACTTCCTCAGCAGACATGACCTCCACCTAGGAGAGTGGGGCCTTCACCCGAAAGTGTTCAGGTGCTTGTCACGTCGGTGGGGAATTCCACAGATCGACATGATGGCCTCTCATCTCAACAAGAAGCGCAGGCGGTATTGGTCCAGATCGAGTGACCCACAGGCAGTGGCGGTGGACACTCTGGTGACTTCATGGGTCAACCAGATGGTGTATGTGTTTCCGCCACTTCCATTGATCCCAAGAATTCTCAAAAGAATAAAAAGGGAAAAGGTTCAAGCAATTCTCATTGCTCCGGATTGGCCGAGAAGGGCTTGGTACGTGGATCTACTGGAAATGCTCCTGGAGGATCCGTGGCCTCTACCTCTTCGAGAAGATCTTCTGCAATAGGGGCCGTTAGTCTATCAAGACTTACCGCGGCTACGTTTGACGGCATGGAGGTTGAGCATCAAGTTCTAGCCCAGAAAGGCATTCCGGACAGGGTAATTCCTACCTTGATCCAAGCCAGAAAAGGGGTAACGTCTAAACATTACCACCGTATTTGGAAAAAATATGTCTCTTGGTGTGAAAAAAGGAAATTTCCTGCGGTGGAGTGCTTTTTCTGCAGTCAGGTGTGGATGTGGGCCTACGCCTGGGCTCCATAAAAGTCCAGATTTCCGCCTTATCCATTTTCTCCCTGACGTTCTTGAAAGGTGTTCTGAACATCCAACCGCCCTTTGTGCCTCCCACGGAACCTTGGGATCTCAACGTGGTGTTGCGGTTTCTACAATCTGAATGGTTTGATCCTGTACAGGAGGTTGACGTAAAGTTTCTTACGTGGAAGACCGTCACACTGTTGGCCTTGGCTTCTGCAAGACGTGTGTCGGAATTGGGGGCGTTGTTTCATAAGAGCCCCAATTTGATTTTTCATGAAGATAGAGCTGAACTCCGAACTCATCAGCAATTTCTTCCAAAGGTGGTGTCTGCGTTTCATATCAACCACCCCATTGTGGTCCCAGTGGTTACCGACACCTCTACTACTTCAAAGTCACTGGATGTTGTGAGGGCTTTGAAAATCTATGTGAAGCGGGCAGCGCGTCACAGAAAATCGGACTCGCTGTTTGTGCTCTATGATCCCAATAAAATTAGGTGTCCTGCTTCAAAGCAGTCTATTGCTCGCTGGGTCAGGCTTACTATCCAGCATGCTTACTATACGGCAGGTTTGCCGGTTCCTAAATCTGTACAAGCACTCTCTACTAGGTCGGTGGGTTCTTCCTGGGCGGCTGTCCGGGGTGTCTCGGCTTTACAGCTTTGCCGAGCAGCTACTTTGTCAGATTCAAACACGTTTGATAAGTTCTACAAGTTCGATACTTTGGCCTCTGAGGTCCTTCAGTTTGGTTAGTCAGTACTGCAGGAACCTCAGCACTCTCCCACCCGGTTTGGGAGCTTTGGTACATCCCCATGGTACTAAATGGACCCCAGTATCCTCTAGGACTACGAGAAAAGGATTTACCGGTAGGTAATTAAAATCCTATTATTGTTTAATTTGATTTGATAGTTTTTATTTCATAAGTAGGCCTTACTGAGATTAAAGTATGTATGTATGTATGTATCTCCATAATGTTGTTGTACAACTTTTGGCAGTAGGTTATGTCTTGTTAGGTAGGAAAAAAAAAATGTGAACTCATATCGACCTTTTGTTATGTTGACCTAGTGACCATGTCGACCTAATGCATGTCGACCAATAGTGGGAAACCTAATGACTGTCGACCTAAGTGTGGTCGACCTAGAGACTGGATACCGTGGCAATGTGTCAGTCAACAAGGCACCATAACTAGGCACCACCTAAATGCAGGCCTGGATATGACGGTAGCATCCCTCCTAACCCTGATTGAAATATAGAGAGTGGGGGAAGGGGTGTCTATGCATCATGAAGCCCCTCTCCTCTGGAAAGCATAGGACCTGGCGGACAACCTAACGATTCCATCTAAAGCTTCAAAAGTGATTTTAAACATCCACACACCCCATGCCCCACAGCATGCTCCCTCTCCTGAGGAACACAGACAAAATGTTGGAATGTATATACATTAGGCACTGTACGTGGCTTTTTCTCTGCACAACATGTATGTCATCCAAAAAGAGCGTTAAATAAGAATAAAATTATCTGCCATGAGTTAGGCTTAGTGTGTAAATGGGTAAGGTGTTCATGGTACATTCTGCCGAAGAGTTGCGGTTAATGTATGGGGCCACAACGTACCAAATATTCCATCCTTTATGCTCAAATTAATCCAGCCCTGGGGGTAAATGTAACAGCCTGTGACTTGTAGGTTTGGGAGAGTTCCCGGCAAGCCTTCTTAATCTTTTAAAGGGGCAATCATGTAAAAAGCAGAACCAAGTTGTTTTTGCTTTTTAAATGATTGCCCCTTTAAAAATGAAACAATGAAACAAAAACAGGTAACATCTCACTGTGTTGGACTGGAATCAGCACTGTGGCTTCAGAATTGTTACATTTGTAAATGACCCCATTATTTTACTATAATTTACAGCATATGCATGGTTAGCACTTAGCAGTAGATTCTCCTCACCTGAATTTCACATAATGTAGTCATTTGCTATAAGAAACCTGTTTTCTTTCTTGCAAGGGAAAATATATAGACCGTCACATATCATCGAGACAGTGGTCGATTCTCCATGTGTTTTTCTTTGCTTTAGCACAAAACTGCTGCCAAAATCAATTATTATCTTTTACATGAAAAATCTGGATTAATCAGTAAATCCCTTCTGCAGTGCTTGTGGGCAAAAGTTACATTTTAGGCTGCTTGACTTAAAAGCCCCTGTTTTCCTTTCCTATACAGGTAACGCATGAGGCGATGACTAATCTGGCACGGCTCTCCCCAAACATTGCCCTGAGAGAATGCACACTATGTTATTTAACATTCCTGGGAATATCGGACACAAGTAACGTGTCCCCAGTTGTCCCTGAGAGGACCTGGACCTAGGTTATTAGGGACTGCAGAGCAAGCAGTGCTCCTATCCCATCATTTTCTATGCTGCAGACCTGAAAGTTTCTCTTGGATATAGAAAACATAGCATAATGTGTATATGTTGCTTTAAGCACCCATTGATCCAAAGCAGCCTGTATAGGTTCGCTCATTAATTTTGGCTCATTTCACTGACTGAGAGAACCGTCCGAGATGGATCAGACTCGGGAGATGCGCATGTGCGCTGCGGCGCATGCACCTACTCCAAGCCATCGCTGGTTGCGAATGCATTCTGTCTTGAATGCAAAACACGCTCATTGCTTTCAGATAAACAATAAATCGTCTTAGGCCCTTGACCCCATCAGCCCAAATAGTGTATGCTGCTAACTTGCAGTTCCTCCTGAGGAGGTGAAATGCAGGATGGAAATGTGCGCATACCTAGCCCTATTACAGTAAGGGCATGTCACTGTAAATGCTTTATCATAGCAGTTTCTGCATGAGTAAGGGCAGAATTAAGGATCCCTTAAATGTACCAAAGAGATATCTCCTGCTTTCCGTCCACCAGCCCCTGCAGCAGCCATCCCCATAGTTTTCTACGGGAACGGTATTCAACAGTATCTGCAAAGCGGATGGCTTTAGCTGACTGCAGTGGTGCAGCACTCGTCCAGCCATGTGACTGCAGTATAGGAGTCTCACTTTCCCACAGCACAAGTCCATTCAGTGCTGCACTGCTGGCGGGCCGGAGGGCTCCTAACAGGGCCATCACCGCAGTGATGCAGTGGAGCAGTCTTCAGTGCCTGTTCTTAGTGCTTGATGATACAGAGTCCCCACTTGCCGGCACCCGTGGTACCTGTTACCTGTAGCATCTCTGGCATGAAGTAATGACGCTGCAGTGCTGCCGGTCAAAAGAAGAAGAGTAAAGGAGCGGGCACTGCAGAGTTTGTGGGGGCTGTTTTCTGAAAAGTGGGGGAGAAGTATCAAAACCTTCTATGGAGGACAGACGGAGAATTTGACCACAGGAGCCAAAATGTACTTAATAACTGATGGAAGCCTATTGCTTGCTGTGGGTAACTCTCCACTTGTAGTCTTCAGAAGCTTTGATGCATCTCTCCCTGTGGGGGGAGATGTGCTAAGCCTTGAAAAGTGATACATTTCTCGGTGATGAAGTACCAGCCAATCAGCTCCTAACTGCCATGTTACAGGCTGTTTTTGAAAAATGACAGGAGCTGGTTGGCTGGTACTTTATCACGTGAAATGTATCACTTTTTAAGGTTTAGTACATCTGGCCCTGGACAATGTGAGAACAGTTGGTGTTATGGGTTACAGTACTACCTTTGCACAGTAAAGTTTTTATTTTAAATCTCCTCCATTGAACTCCCATTGTTACTGTCATTGTTTAATACATATGTAAAGGTTGTAGTTATATAAATAAGTGCAGATTTCCAGTACTGACAGGGCATGCAGTGACGCACACTATGGGCCGGCAAGTAGGCAGCATGTCAGGGTTTTGTTTTATTTACAGCAGAAATGCACAATATATAAACTTCACTTATGCAGGAAACTGAAGTAAAAGCCTGTTACCACAACATCCCTTTTATCTTTTTGCTTAAGATTCTAGATGCAAATATAACACATTGTGCGTAAAAATAGATAGCACTAGCCCGAATCATCTGATAACTACAAGATTGTTGCGCACCAACAGTATACCTGGAGGGTCCTGCAGATAACGTCTGGTCACTGACTAAATAGCTTACCTTTGTGGTGACATCACTACGGTGTTGACAACCATACAGGTCACTTAAATGTAATGGGATTCCCTTACTGTAATATCATTAAGGTCTCTTACATGTTCCTCATACAGTATATACTGTATGTCAGCCTGCCTTGCGTCATGCAGTTACCACTGGGCAGGAGCTCCTACGGTCTCTGCTCCCTGGTGCTGTCCCACAGTCCGGATGGAGACACTCACCAGAGCCTCAGTGGACAATCTGGAAGCCGTGCTGTGCGGGGTATCTCAATGCGCCGTCCTAGCCCAATTCACACCGTCTCCGGTACCTCCGTGCTTTGCAAATGGGGGCTATTAGCTGGTATATCCGGAGTTGAATAGGGTAAACGTTCCTGGTGTGTGTGACCCACAAGGAGCCTAACTTCTATTGGGCGGGCATCCGACAGGGGCTCCGTTCGCCGATCTGTGCCGGACTTGGAGAGGCGGCTAACGTAGCTTCCACCGCTCAGCTTAGCGTGTGCGGTCTGGCTGCAAAAGGTGAAGAGATGCAGCATAGATGTTCCCAGTCGCAGTGGTGAGCAGTGGATCCAAAAATGCAGGGCTTGTCGCTGTTATGTGTAAAAGCTCCCCGTAGCTTTAGAGTATAGGTCCTTATAAAAGCAACAGAATTGCCACTCCAGACTTGGTCAAATAAATCACACACCAGCATACACTTGCCTGTGTGTGATTTATTTGACCAAGTCTGGAGTGCCAATTCTGTTGCTTCTACATATTACACCTAGCCTTAGGTGTTAATGGGGCACCCGACATGATGATGTTCTGTTGCTGCGAGTGCCGGACTTAAAACTTTCTACTATATATGTATATATATATATATATATATATATATACTGCTCAAAAAAATAAAGGGAACACTAAAATAACACATCCTAGATCTGAATGAATGAAATATTCTTATTAAATACTTTGTTCTTTACATAGTTGAATGCGCTGACAACAAAATCACACAAAAATTATCAATGGAAATCAAAGTAATTAACCCATGGTGGTCTGGATTTGGAGTCACCCTCAAAATAAAATGGAAAAACACACTACAGGCTGATCCAACTTTGATGTAATGTCCTTAAAGCAAGTCAAAATGAGGCTCAGTAGTGTGTGTGGCTTCCACGTGCCTGTATGACCTCCCTACAATGCCTGGGCATGCTCCTGATGAGGTGGCGGATGGTCTCCTGAGGGATCTCCTCCCAGACCTTGACTAAAGCATCCGCCAACTCCTGGACAGTGTGTGGTGCAACGTGGCGTTGGTGGATGGAGCGAGACATGATGTCCCAGATGTGCTCAATTGGATTCAGGTCTGGGGAACGGGCGGGCCAGTCCATAGCATCAATGCCTTCGTCTTGCAGGAACTGCTGACACACTCCAGCCACATGAGGTCTAGCATTGTCTTGCATTAGGAGGAAACCAGGGCCAACCGCACAAGCATATGGTCTCACAAGGGGTCTGAGGATCTCATCTCGGTACCTAATGGCAGTCAGGCTACCTCTGGCGAGCACAAGGAGGGCTGTGCGGCCCCCCCAAAGAAATGCCACCCCACACCATTACTGACCCACTGCCAAACCGGTCATGCTGGAGGATGTTGCAGGCAGCAGAACGTTCACCTTGGCATCTCCAGACTGTCACGTCTGTCACATGTGCTCAGTGAGAACCTGCTTTCATCTGTGAAGAGCACATGGCTCCAGTGGCGAATTTGACAATCTTGGCGTTCTCTGGCAAATGTCAAACGTCCTGCACGGTGTTGGGCTGTAAGCACAACCCCCAACTGTGGACGTTGGGCCCTCATACCACCCTCATGGAGTCTGTTTCTGATCGTTTGAGTAGACACATACACATTTGTGGCTTGCTGGAGGTCATTTTGCAGGGCTCTGGCAGTGCTCCTCCTGTTCCTCCTTGCACAAAGGCGGAGGTAGCGGTCCTGCTGCTGGGTTGTTGCCCTCCTACGGCCTCCTCCACGTCTCCTGATGAACTGGCCTGTCTCCTGGTAGCGCCTCCATGCTCTGGACACTAAGCTGACAGACACAGCAAACCTTCTTGCCACAGCTCGCATTGATGTGCCATCCTGGATGAGCTGCACTACCTGAGCCACTTTTGTGGGTTGTAGGGAGGTCATACAGGCACGTGGAGGCCACACACACTACTGAGCCTCATTTTGACATGTTTTAAGGATATTACATCAAAGTTGGATCAGCCTGTAGTGTGTTTTTCCACTTTCATTTTGAGGGTGACTCCAAATCCAGACCTCCATGGGTTAATAAATTTGATTTCCATTGATAATTTTTGTGTGATTTTGTTGTCAGCACTTTCAACTATGTAAAGAACAAGTATTTAATAGGAATATTTAATTCATTCAGATCTAGGATGTGTTATTTTAGTGTTCCCTTTATTTTTTTGAGCAGTGTATATATATATATATATATATATATATATATATATATATATATATATACACATTTACTAGTCCAGTGCAGTTTTATTGTCTTACTAAAATTATTATCTGCACTGTGACTGTGTGTTCCTGTATCTGCTGTGTGGATTTCACTTTCAGTGTGTCCCAGCTTTATCTATCACTGTATTCTGTACCCTAAGGGACTAGGTGCGTCTGGGTCACATATATAGTGCTTCACAGTATTTACCGTTAAGTGTATTCTACTGTGTACTCAGTCACATAATACTGGATTTATTCGCTGGTGTTGTGTACTGTGTACGCTGTCACATACTAGGGGATTTATTTGCAGGTATTGTACTCTGTCTGGCTGTATCGTACTCATACGCGCAGTGGTTACATTCACTGAAAATGTCTAACACAAAGGGCGGGAAATCCACGAACGCTCCTGTATCATGCAGCACATGCGCCAGGGATTTTCCTGAGGGGGAAGCTTTGTATGACGGTCTGTGTACTATGTCCAATACATCTACCAGTCAGTCCGCAGCTCCTGTAACCAATCAAGAGCTACCTTGAGCGGGGGTCTCAACTATGCTTAATACGCTTGTGACACGCCTTACGCCCCCCTATGGGACCTCCTGTGCCATTGCAGCCACATATTGTCCCTATGGTAAATCCGCCTTGGGTGGATAAATTGTCTACACAGTTGCAGCAATTGAATCCTTGGTTAGACATAAAACTACCCCAAGTCACTCTCGTGTCACGGGGTCATCTAAGTGGGCCACTTCCTCCTCACAATCCACTAATCTCTCAGAAGATTCTTCTGATGAGGACGGGGAGTAGACTGCCCCGTCAGACACTGATACAGATGCTTCTGATGAGGAATCTACTATTCAGGTTGATGTTCCTGACTTAGTGGTTGCTATTAAGCAGATCCTGCAGATCACTGATGATTATGAGGATTCCACTACGGTGTCTAAGAAACCTGATAATGTTTTAGTTACCTTCTGACGTTTAAATTTATCTCCGCATTCTGACCATTTAGTAGACATACGTCAAGAACCCTGGTCTTCTCCAGGAAATAAATTTTCCTTATTTAAAAAGATGGTAGCTCGAGTGGTGGTGCCAGTACCTCTGTCCCAGAGAGGCAGATGATACTACTTGACCCTGTTTCTAGTCCCAAAACCAATGGGTCTTTCCGGCCTATACGCAACCTCAAATCACTGGACAAGTTTGAGAGTGTCTAAATTCTGTATGGAAACGCTGCGCTCAATTGTACTGGTCATGGAACCCGAATGACTATATGGTATCCCTGAATAAACAGGATGCTTACCTGCATATACCTATTGCTATATCGCATCAGCAATATCTGCGGTTTGCCATTGGCAACCTCCACTAATAATTCCAGGCTCTGCCATTTGGACTGGCCACGGCCCTTCGGATCTTCACCAAGGTTATGGCCCTGATGACGGCTCATCTCCGTCACCAGGGAGTCAGGATCCTGCCGTATCTGGACTGCTTGCTAATTCTGGCAAACTCCCACAATGTTCTCCTCAGTCATCTACAACTGACAGTAAACTTCCTACAAGCCCACGGGTGGCTAATCAACTGGAAGAAGTCCTCGCTGGTCCCTGCTCGGAGCATGGTGCACCTTGGGGGAATTCTGGACACAGTCAACGGCTATTTCTGTCTCCAGAGAAGGTCCTGAAACTTCAGGACAGGATCAGATACTTCCTCTCTCGCCCAAGAGTGTTGATACACTCAGCGATGCAAGTACTAGGCCTCATGGTGTCGGCTTTCGACATGGTGGAGTACGCTCAATTTCATTCCCACCCTCTGTAGAGGTTAATTCTTTCCAATTGGGACGGCCTACCTCATCGGATCAGGTCTCACATGATCTCCGGAGGTTCATCTGTCACTGAGCTGGTGGCTACAGGACCAGCAGATGAGCAGGGGTCGTCCCTTCTGGATCCTCAGCTGGGTCCAACTGACTACAGATGCCAGTCTGAGCGGTTGGGGCATGGTGTTGGAGCAACACTCCTTCCATGGTCTGTGGACCAGAGAGGAATCACTCCTTCCGATAAACATTCTGGAATTGCAGGCGGTGTTACATACATAGTAACATAGTATCTTAGGTTGAAAAAAGACAATTGTCCATCGAGTTCAACCTATTTGTGGTCTCCTATGCACGATTATTTTGTATAAAATTTTGACTGAAGTTGATGACTGCCGTTACGTTTTACCCCTCTTTTTTATAATAACCATAGTGCGTGACTATGCCCCGTAGCCCTGGATATCCTTATCCATTAGGAATTTATCTAACCCATTCTTAAAGGTGTTGACTGAGTCGACCATTACAACTACCTCAGGCAGGGAATTCCAAACATGTATCGTCCTTACCGTAAAAAAGCCTTTACGCCGTATTGTGCGGAATCTCCTCTCCTCTAACCTGAGCGAGTGTCCACGAGTTCTCTGTGTTGATCTACCCAAAAACAGGTCCTGCGCAAGATCTGTATATTGTCCCCTTATATATTTGTAAATGTTGATCATGTCCCCTCTTAATCTCCTCTTTTCTAGTGTAAACATGCCTAGTCTTGCAAGCCTTTCCTCGTATTCCAGCGTCTCCATACCCTTAATTAGTTTGGTCGCCCGCCTTTGAACCTTTTCTAGCTCCAGGATATCCTTTTTGTAGTAAGGTGCCCAGAATTGTACACAGTATTCAAGGTGTGGCCTCACAAGTGATTTATGTAACGGGAGTATAATACTCTTGTCCCTAGCATCAATTCCCCGTTTTATGCATGCTAATATCTTATTAGCCTTCTTTGCTGCAGTCCTACTTTGGGTACTACTGCTTAGTTTGCTATCTATGAGGACACCTAAGTCCTTTTCCAGTACAGAATACCCTAATTTTACCTCATTTAGTAGGTAGGTGTTATTTTTGTTCTTGTTACCACAGTGCATTACCTTACACTTGTCTGTATTGAAGCGCATTCTCCATTTCGCTGCCCAAGCTTCTAGTTTAACTAAGTCGTTCTGAAGCGACTCAGCATCCCCCTACGCATTTATAACTTTACACAATTTGGTATCATCTGCAAAAATTTACACCATGCTCTCTAGACCTTCTGTTAGGTCGTTAATGAAAATATTGAACAATAGCGGTCCTAATACTGAGCCTTGCGGCACACCACTTAGCACTTCAGTCCAAGTTGAAAAAGATCCATTAACCACAACACGCTGCTCCCTATTATTTAACCAGTTTTTGACCCAAGTGCATATTGTGCTTCTTAGCCCTTATTCTTGTAGCTTGTAGATAAGTCTCATGTGTGGTACAGTGTCGAATGCTTTGGCAAAATCTAAAAAGATTACATCCACCTCTTTACCCTGATCTAGGTTTGCGCTTACTGTTTCATAAAAGCCAAGTAAGTTGGTTTGACAGGATCTGTCCTTCATAAACCCATGTTGATTCCTTTTAATTACCTTATTGACTTCAAGGAACTTCTGAATACTATCTCTTAGAATACCTTCCAATAATTTCCCCACTATAGATGTAAGACTAACTGGTCTATAATTACCTGTTTCAGTTTTACTTCCCTTTTTGAATATAGGCACTACTTCCGCTATACGCCAGTCTTTGGGAACCATACCTGATATTACTGAATCCTTAAAGATCAAAAATAGCGGTTTTGCATGTTCAGAGTGAAGCTCCATTAGAACCCTTGGGTGAATACCATCGGGACCTGGTGACTTCTTAATCTTTAAATGTTTTAATCGGTCACAGACTACTTCCTCGCTTAAATAAGTACCTATCAGTGGGATATTCTCATTATTGAGATTATGTGTTAGTCCCTGAATTGGGTCCTCTCTAGTAAATACTGTTGAAAAAAACTCATTTAGTGTGTCCGCTATGTCATTATCATTTTTGCTTAAGACTCCCAACTTGTCTTTTAAAGGGCCTATACTCTCCTTCTTTAATCTCTTGCTATTAATGTATTTAAAGAATTTTTTTGGGATTCGCTTTGCTTTCCTTTGCTACTAGTTTTTCAGTTTCTACTTTAGCCGCTCTTATTTCCTTTTTGCATATTTTGTTACAGCATTATAGTGCTGAAATGACTCTGCTTCCCCGTCAGATTTGTATTTTTTAAATGCTCGCCTTTTCTTGCCCATAAGTTCCTTTATCTTTTTGTTAAGCCACATCGGTTTATGATTTTTATTCCTTTTCTCTAACGTCCTAGTGGATGCTGGGGACTCCGTAAGGACCATGGGGAATAGACGGGCTCCGCAGGAGACTGGGCACTCTAAGAAAGATTTAGTACTACTGGTGTGCACTGGCTCCTCCCTCTATGCCCCTCCTCCAGACCTCAGTTAGAATCTGTGCCCGGAAGGAGCTGGGTGCATTTTAGTGAGCTCTCCTGAGCTTGCTATTAAGAAAGTATTTTAGTTAGGTTTTTTTTTTATTTTCAGAGAGCTTCTGCTGGCAACAGACTCTCTGCTACGTGGGACTGAGGGGAGAGAAGCAAACCTACTAACTGCGGCTAGGTTGCGCTTCTTAGGCTACTGGACACCATTAGCTCCAGAGGGATCGAACACAGGAACCTGACCTTGTCGTCCGTTCCCGGAGCCGCGCCGCCGTCCCCCTCGCAGAGCCAGAAGACAGAAGCCGGCGGGTTGAAGCAAGAAGACGTCAAAATCGGCGGCAGAAGACTCCTGTCTTCATATGAGGCAGCGCACAGCACTGCAGCTGTGCGCCATTGCGCCCACACTAACCCACACACTCCGGTCACTGTAGGGCGCAGGGGGGGGGGGGGGGGGGCGCCGGCGCCCTGGGCAGCAATTAAGTACCTCCTGGCAAAAGCAGCATATATACAGTTAGACACTGTTATATGCATGAGCCCCCGCCATTAATTTTACACAAAATCGCGGGACAGAAGCCCGCCGCTGAGGGGGCGGGGCCTTCTTCCTCAGCACTCACCAGCGCCATTTTCTCTCCACAGCTCCGCTGAGAGGAAGCTCCCCAGGCTCTCCCCTGCAGACTCACGGTAGAAAGGGTAAAAAGAGAGGGGGGGCACATAAATTTAGCGCATTAATTATATATACAGCAGCTACTGGGTGAACACTAAGTTACTGTGTGATTCCTGGGTCATATAGCGCTGGGGTGTGTGCTGGCATACTCTCTCTCTGTCTCTCCAAAAGGCCTTGTGGGGGTCCTGTCCTCATATAGAGCATCCCCTGTGTGTGTGGTGTGTCGGTACGCGTGTGTGGACATGTTTGACGAAGAGGGCTATGTGGAGGCAGAGCAAGTGCAGATGAATGACGTGTCTCCGCCGACGGCGCCGACACCTGATTGGATGGATATGTGGAAGGTGTTAAATGATAATGTAAACTCCTTACATAAAAGGTTGGATAAAGCTGATGCCTTGGGACAGTCGGGGTCTTAGCCCATGCCTGATCCTACAGCGCAGAGGCCGTCAGGGTCTCAGAAGCGCCCACTATCCAAAATTGTTGACACAGATATCGACACGGATTCTGACTCCAGTGTTGATGACGATGATGCAAAATTGCAGCCTAAAATGGCTAAAGCCATCCTCTACATGATTATAGCAATGAAGGATGTTTTGCACATATCAGAGGTAAACCCTGTCCCTGACAAGAGGGTTTATATGTATGGGGAGAAAAAGCAAGAGGTGACTTTTCCCCCTTCACATGAGTTAAATGAATTATGTGAGAAAGCGTGGGATTCCCCCGATAAGAAAGTGCTGATTTCCAAAAGGTTACTTATGGCGTACCCTATCCCGCCAACGGACAAGATGCGCTGGGAATCCTCCCCTAGGGTAGATAAAGCTCTGACACGCTTATCTAAGAAGGTGGCCCTGCCGTCACAGGATACGGCCGCCCTAAAGGATCCTGCAGATAGGAAGCAGGAAAGTATCCTGAAGTCTGTTTATACACATTCAGGTACTCTACTGAGGCCGGCAATTGCGTCGGCCTGGATGTGTAGTGCTGTAGCAGCATGGACAGATAATCTGTCTGAGGAAATGGATACCTTAGACAAGGATACCATTTTACTGACCCTGGGGCATATAAAAGACGCTGTCCTATATATGAGGGATGCCCAGAGGGACATTTGCCTACTGGGCTCTAGAATAAATGCAATGTCAATTTCTGCCAGAAGGGTCCTGTGGACTCGGCAATGGACAGGTGATGCCGACTCCAAAAAGCACATGGAGGTGTTACCTTACAAGGGTGAGGAATTGTTTGGGGACGGTCTCTCGGATCTAGTTTCCACAGCTACGGCTGGGAAGTCAAACTTTTTGCCATATATTCCCTCACAGCCTAAGAAAGCACCGTATTACCAAATGCAGTCCTTTCGATCACAAAGAAGCAAGAAGGTCAGAGGTGCGTCCTTTCTTGCCAGAGGCAGGGGTAGAGGAAAGAAGCTGCACCATACAGCTAGTTCCCAGGAACAGAAGTCCTCCCCGGCTTCCACTAAATCCAACGCATGACGCTGGGGCTCCACAGGAGCCAGGAGCGGTGGGGGCGCGTCTCAGAAATTTCAGCTACCAGTGGGTTCGCTCACAGGTGGATCCCTGGTCTATACAGATTGTGTTTCAGGGATACAAGCTGGAATTCGAATTGATGCCCCCTCACCGTTACCTCAAATCGGCCCTGCCAGCTTCCCCCATGGAACGGGAAGTAGTGTTAGAGGCAATTCACAAGTTATATCTCCAGCAGGTGGTGGTAAAGGTTCCCCTCCTTCAACAGGGAAGAGGATACTATTCCACAATGTTTGTGGTACCGAAACCGGACGGTTCGGTCAGACCCATATTGAATTTAAAGTCCCTGAACATTTATCTGAAAAGATTCAAGTTCAAAATGGAATCGCTCAGAGCGGTCATTGCAAGCCTGGAAGAGGGGGATTTTATGGTGTCTCTGGACATCAAGGATGCTTACTTGCATGTCCCCATTTATCCACCTCATCAGGAGTACCTCAGATTTGTGGTACAGGACTGTCATTACCAATTCCAGACGTTGCCGTTTGGGCTCTCCACGGCACCGAGAATATTTACCAAGGTAATGGCAGAAATGATGGTGCTCCTTCGAAAGCAAGGAGTCACAATTATCCCATACTTGGATGATCTCCTCATAAAGGCGAGGTCCAGAGAGCAGTTGCTAATCAGCGTAGCACACTCTCAGGAAGTGTTGCAACAGCACAGCTGGATTCTGAATATCCCAAAGTCGCAGCTGATTCCTACAACGCGTCTGCCTTTTCTGGGCATGATTCTGGACACGGACCAGAAGAAGGTATTTCTCCCGGCGGAGAAGGCTCAAGAGCTCGCGACTTTAGTCAGAGACCTCTTAAGACCGAAACAGGTGTCAGTGCATCGCTGCACGCGAGTCCTGGGAAAGATGGTGGCATCATATGAAGCCATTCCCTTCGGCAGGTTCCATGCGAGGATCTTTCAATGGGATCTGTTGGACAAGTGGTCCGGATCGCATCTTCAGATGCATCGGCTGATCACCCTGTCCCCGAGGGCCAGGGTGTCTCTTCTGTGGTGGCTACAGAGTGCTCACCTTCTCGAGGGCCGCAGGTTCGGCATACAGGACTGGGTCCTGGTGACCACGGATGCGAGCCTCCGAGGGTGGGGGGCAGTCACTCAGGGAAGAAATTTCCAAGGGTTGTGGTCAAGTCAGGAGGCTTGTCTGCACATAAATATCCTGGAACTAAGGGCCATATACAACGCCCTGAGTCAAGCGGAGCCTCTGCTTCGAAACTAACCGGTGCTGATTCAGTCAGACAACATCACCGCAGTGGCTCATGTAAACCGCCAGGGCGGCACAAGAAGCAGAGTGGCGATGGCGGAAGCCACCAGGATTCTTCGTTGGGCGGAGAATCAGGTGCAAGCACTGTCAGCAGTGTTCATTCCGGGAGTGGACAACTGGGAAGCAGACTTCCTCAGCAGGCACGACCTCCACCCGGGAGAATGGGGACTTCATCACGAAGTCTTCACTTAGATTACAAATCGATGGGAACTGCCACAGGTAGACATGATGGCGTCCCGTCTCAACAAAAAGCTACAAAGGTATTGCGCCAGATCAAGAGACCCTCAGGCGATAGCTGTGGACGCACTGGTAACACCGTGGGTATTCCAGTCGGTCTATGTGTTTCCTCCTCTTCCTCTCATACCCAAGGTGCTGAGAATCGTAAGAAGAAGAGGAGTGAGAACACTACTCATTGTTCTGGATTGGCCAAGAAGGACTTGGTACCCGGAACTGCAAGAAATGCTCACAGAGGACCCGTGGCCTCTGCCTCTCAGACAGGACCTGTTGCAACAGGGGCCCTGTCTGTTCCAAGACTTACCGCGGCTGCGTTTGATGGCATGGCGGTTGAACGCAGGATCCTAGCGGAAAAAGGCATTCCGGAGGAAGTTATTCCTACGCTGATAAAGGCTAGGAAGGACGTCACCGCAAGACACTATCACCGTATATGGCGAAAATATGTTGCCTGGTGTGAGGCCAGGAAGGCCCCTACAGAGGAATTCCAGCTGGGTCGGTTCCTTCACTTCCTACAGTCTGGAGTGACTATGGGCCTGAAGTTGGGGTCCATAAAGGTCCAGATTTCGGCCCTATCCATTTTCTTTCAAAAGGAACTGGCTTCTCTTCCTGAAGTTCAGACGTTTGTTAAGGGAGTACTGCATATTCAGCCCCCTTTTGTGCCACCAGTGGCACCTTGGGATCTCAACGTGGTGTTGGGTTTCCTGAAATCCCACTGGTTTGAGCCACTTAAGACCGTTGAGCTAAAGTATCTCACGTGGAAGGTGGTCATGCTATTGGCCTTAGCTTCGGCTAGGCGTGTGTCAGAATTGGCGGCTTTGTCATGTAAAAGCCCCTATCTGGTTTTCCATATGGACAGGGCAGAATTACGGACTCGTCCGCAATTTCTGCCGAAGGTGGTGTCATCTTTTCATTTGAACCAACCTATTGTGGTGCCTGTGGCTACTCGTGACTTGGAGGATTCCAAGTTGCTTGATGTAGTCAGGGCTTTGAAGATCTATGTAGCCAGGACGGCTGGAGTCAGGAAGACTGTATGCATCCAACAAGCTGGGTGCTCCTGCTTCAAAGCAAACCATTGCTCGCTGGATCTGTAGCACGATTCAGCAGGCTCATTCTGCGACTGGTTTGCCGCATCCAAAATCAGTGAAAGCCCATTCCACTAGGAAGGTGGGCTCTTCTTGGGCGGCTGCCCGAGGGGTCTCGGCATTACAGCTTTGCCGAGCAGCTACTTGGTCGGGTACAAACACATTTGCTAAGTTATACAAGTTTGATACCCTGGCTGAGGAGGACCTTGTGTTTGCCCATTCGGTGCTGCAGAGTCATCCACACTCTCCCGCCCATTTTGGGAGCTTTGGTATAATCCCCATGGTCCTTACGGAGTCCCCAGCATCCACTAGGACGTTAGAGAAAATAAGATTTTACTCACCGGTAAATCTATTTCTCGTAGTCCGTAGTGGATGCTGGGCGCCCGTCCCAAGTACGGATTTTTTGCAATACGTGTACATAGTTATTGCTTAATAAAGGGTTATGTTATGTGGACATCCATTGTTGATGCTCTGTTGTTGTTCATACTGTTGACTGGGTAAGTTTATCACAAGTTATACGGTGTGATTGGTGTGGCGGGTGGTCTTCTGTTTGCCGGCGGTCGGGCTCCCGGCGCTCAGTATACCGGCGCCGGGAGCCCGACAGCCGGAATACCGACAATTATTTTCCCTCGTGGGGGCCCACGACCCCCATAGAGGGAGAATAAAATAGTGTGGCGCGCGTAGCGCGCCACCGTGCCCGTAGCGTGGCGTGCGCAGCGAGCCCGCAAGGGGCTCATTTGCGCTCGCCAAGCTGTCGGTAAGCCGGCGGTCGGGCTCCCGGCGCCGGGATGCTGGTCGCCGGGAGCCCGACCGCCGGCCAGCCGTAGTGAACCCGGTGTGGCTGGTATGAGTCTTACCCTGGATTCCAAAATCCTTTCCTTATAATGTCAGCTCTTCCGGGCACAGTTTCCTTAACTGAGGTCTGGAGGAGGAGCATAGAGGGAGGGAGGAGCCAGTGCACACCAGTAGTACTAAATCTTTCTTAGAGTGCCCAGTCTCCTGCGGAGCCCGTCTATTCCCCATGGTCCTTACGGAGTCCCCAGCATCCACTACGGACTACGAGAAATAGATTTACCGGTGAGTAAAATCTTATTTTTTTGCTGCTCGTAGGAATAAATTTGAGTGTATTTTTAGCTAGCAGGAATTTTAGTACCTCCCATTTCTCCGTAGTATTTTTTCCTAAAAACAAACCTTCCCATTCAATATCCCTGAAAAATACCCTCATCTTTTCAAAATTCGCTTTGCTAAAGTTTAGAGTCCTAGTTGAGCCAGTATAGGGCTGTTTATGAAAACTGATATTGAATGTGACCATATTGTGGTCGCTGTTTCCTATGGGTTCCCCTACTATAATACCTGATACCAAATCCCCATTGTTTGTTAATACCAGGTCTAAGATTGCATTGTACCTAGTTGGTTCCTCAATTAGTTGAACTAAGTAGTTATCATTAAGTGTGTTTAAAAACATATTACCCCTAGCAGTATCACATGAATCGTTTACCAGTTTATCTCTGGATAGTTAAAATCTCCCATCACTACTATGTCTCCTACTCCTGCTGCTCTTTCAATTTGCTTTAGTAACAATTCCTCATCAGATACGTTGATACCAGGCGGCCTATAGCATACACCCAATACTAACTTTTTTATTCCTTTTTCCCTGCATGCAATTTCTACCCATGATGTCTCGACAGTGTCTACAGTCCCCTCCTGAATATCTTCCCGTATATCAGGTTTTAAAAACGGCTTTACGTAAAGACACACCCCTCCACCCTTTTTATTTAGTCTGTCTCACCTAAACAGTGTATAGCCCTCTAGATTGACTGTCCAATCATGAGATTCGTCCCACCAAGTTTCAGTAATGCCTATAATATCATACTGTTTGCTTGCTGCAAGTATTTCTAGTTCGCCCTTTTTACCAGTAAGGCTTCTAGCGTTTACATACATACAACTAAGATAAGTATTTTCCCTTGCGTTAGGGACATCTTTCACCTTATGTAGCAATGATGACCTGTAATCGTCATTGGTTAGTGCTTTGGTAAAATCTCTTTTAGTACCCATGTTAGTAACCTTACCGCCTGCTCTTACCCTCCCCCCAACTTCTCCCCCATTTTGTTTACTACCGCCATCCCCACTATTCTCTCTGCACGCCTCGTAGTTTCTAGCTAAACCCTCCCCCCAGGCTCCTAGTTTAAAATCTCCTCCAACCTTCTAATCATCCTTCCCCACAGCACCGCTGCCCCCTCCTCAGTCAGGTGCAATCCGTCACGACAAAAGAGATGGCGCCTGACTGAGAAGTCCGCCCAGTGTTCCAGGAACACAAACCCCTCTTTCCTGCACCAATCCCTAAGCCACACATTTACCTCCCTAATCTCCCTCTGCCTCCCTGGACTAGCGCGTGGCATGGGTAATATTTCGGAGAATATTACCTTAGATGTCCTTGCCTTAAGTTTCTTTCCAAAGTCCCTATAGACTTTCTTAAGGACATCCCACCTTCCGCTAACTTTGTCATTGGTGCCAACGTGCACCAAGACCGCCTGGTCTTTCCCAGCCCCTACCAACAATCTATCTACCCGGTCTGCGATGTGCCGTACCCGAGCACCCGGGAGACAACAGACTGTACGGCGATCACGGTCCCGGTAACAGATTGCCCTATCTGCCTTCCTGATGATATAATCCCCTACCACCACCATCTGACTAGGTTCAATGCTTTGTCTCTCGCACTGCCTCTGTTACAGAACAGGCCTGTTCAAGTACGGTCATACAACGCCACCACGGTGGCATACATAATCCATCAAGGAGGCATTCGAAGCTGCATGGCAATGATGGAAATATCAAAAATCCTTCGTTGGCGTAACGCCATCTGCCAGCAATATCACCAGTGTTCATTCCGGGAGTCCTCAACTGGGAAGCGGATTTCCTCAGTCATCAGGACATGCATGCCAGAGAGTGGAGTTTTCATCAAGAAGTCTTTCAACTCCTAGTGGACAAGTGGGGCCTATCAGATGTAGACCTGATGGCGTCTCGACACAATCACAAAGTTTCGGTCTTCGGATCAATAACCAGGGATCCTCAAGCAGCGTTTGTGGATGCACTGGCAATTCCATGGAACTTTCGGCTGCCCTACGTGTTTCCTCCAGTGTCACTCCTGCCCAGGGTATTGCGGAAGTTCAAACAAGAAGGAGAAATTCTACTTCTAGTCGCTCCAGTGTGGCCCAGAAGGCATTGGTTCTCAGACCTGCAGGGTCTATCGATAGAGCGTCCTCTTCTACTTCCTCATCACCCAGACCTCCTCGTTCAGGGCCCTTGTGTCTACCCGGACCTGGCCCGGCTGGCTTTGACGGCGTGGCTCTTGAAGCATCACTCTTGAGGGCCAAAGGATTCTCTGAGGCAGTTACCCAAACTATGCTGAAGGCCCGCAAACCGGCATCTGCGGATTTATGATAGGGTCTGGCATTCTTACTTCACCTGGTGTGCTGCTAAGAATTACAATGCATACAAATTCAGAACTTCCACACTTTTGGCTTTTCTGCAACAAGGTCTGGACTTAGGCCTTTGTCTGGCCTCCCTCAAGGTTTATATCTCTGCCTTGTCCGTGTGGTTTCAGAGAAAAATTGCATCTATTCCTGACGTTCATACTTTCACTCAGGGTGTTTTACGGATTCAGCCTCCCTATGTCCCTCCTGTGGCTCCATGGGATCTGTCTGTGTTCCTGAATGCCCTGCCAGAGTCTCCATTTGATCCTCTTGAGTCTGTGGACCTTAAATGGCTCATGGTCAAGGTTCTGTTTCTACTGGCTATTGCCTCTGCTAGGAGGGTGTCAGACCTAGGCGCTTTGTCCTGTAGTCCACCCTTCCTGATATTTCACCATGACCGGGCAGTTCTTAGAACTCGTCCTGGTTATTTACCTAAGGTGGTGTCATCTTTTCACCTTAACCAAGAGATTGTGGTTCCGGCCTTCATCTCTTCAGGTTTGTCCACCAAAGAGCGGTTTTTGGATGTGGTAGGGCTCTCCGTATATATGTGGAGAGGACTGCCTCTATCAGGAGATCAGATACCCTTTTTGTACTTTTTTGTTTTCACAAACGTGGCTGGCATGCGAATAAGCAAACCTTGGCCAGATGGATTAGAATGGTGATTCCACAAGCCTATGCGCAGGCTGGACTCCCAGCTCCTACTGCTATCAAAGCCCATTCTACTCGGTCTGTTGGACCTACTTGGGCGGCCCGCCGAGGCGCGTCCGCTGAACAATTGTGCAAGGCGGCTACGTGGTCCTCAGGGAACACGTTCATTAGGTTCTATGCCTTCGATACTTTTGCCTACCAGGATGCTTCCTTTGGACGCCGGGTTCTCATACCCGCTACGGTGCGTCCCCTCCCATGAGGAACTGCTTTAGGACATCCCCAATGTTTCCCTGTGGAAACCAGTGTACCCCGCTGCAGAAAAGGAGATTTATGGTAGACTCACCATTGTTAAATCACTTTCTGCGAGGTACATTGGTTCCACAGGGCGCTCACCCTGACGCACCTAACTTCTGTGAGTTTGTATGGCATTAGCCACTAGTCCCTTCTCCTGTCGTGAGAACGTGGTTCTATGTGACTAACATCTACCTTCTCTTTTACCTGCTCCTGCATTGGACTGGTTAACAAAACTGAGCTCACAGTGCCTGGAGGCGGGATTATAGAGGAGGCCCTAATGCATCCTGGGACAGTCTAAAGCAGGGCTGGCCAAACCGGTCCTCGAGATCTACCAACAGTTCATGTTTTCCAGGCCTCCTGGAGATCTGTAGAACTGTCAGTTAGGAATGAATGCAGCACATCTTAATTAGTAATGACTACACCTGAGCACCATCTAGGTGATCTGGAAAATGTGAACTGTTGGTAGATCTCGAGGACCGGTTTGGCCAGCTCTGGTCTAAAGCTTTAGCCTGTTGGTGCCTGCATCAAGATCCATCTCTACACCACGATGTTTCTCTGTGGAACCAATGTACCTCGCAGAAAGAGATTTAACAATGTTAAGTCTACCTTTTTTCATTCAATAATATTCCCATTTTAAATTCCGCGGGTAAAACTGCAAACAGTTGCTGCCGCTACATTAATATCCCTCATAGTTGCTCTATGTGCCCGGCTACACTAAGATACAGAGAATGCTTTGCTAATGCTTCATAATTTCAGTTGAGCAAACTCGGCAACGGGATAACTTTTCTGTCTCGTCATAAGAATATTTATCCAGCATGGTAGTACAGAAATTTCTTCTTTTTTAAAGTTAATTTTCAACAGTTTTATAAAATTGAGCGGACTCTTGAGTTATCTTGACTGCAAAGCCCGAGGCACCACAGAATACACTTTTAGAACCATGTTGTTTCCATGATTGATAAAAGAGACACGGAATAAAACGTAAGGATCCTTGCAACCAGACTGTAAATGTATTATAGTAATTTGTTGCACACACTTACATTTTGTAACGCCCTAATACTTAGTGATATTTTATATAATTTGGAAACACTGGAGATAATATGTGGGGATTCCTGACTGGATCACCACTCTGTAGGTCATGTTTGGGTGTCTCCTTTCGACAATTTTCTTGGCCTATTAAATCCATCTGCATCGATGGTATACTACTGTCAACAATCCCATTCCAATTCTCTATGATTTTACACTTATAGCAGAGGTTCTCATGGCACCCCAACGGTCCCGGTTTATAGTATATCCATGCTTGGCCACAGGCGACCATATTAGTTCCATGATCAGTTTGATTTAACCATCTTGGCTAAGCCATGAATATACCTAAAACATGGACCATTGGGGTGCCTTGAGAACCATGTTTGAAAACCTCTGAATTATAGTATATATGGTATTGGATACATGTGACCAGGTGGAGATACATACCTGTTATGAGTTTCATGTATGGAAGTCATCATGTCCCTCTTTCATTTTCTATTGCCTATCTTTAACATGAAATTTAGGGTAGAGATGACGTTGTATATGGGCCCATTGTGGATATTTTCTTGTTCCTGCAATTTCAGATTGATATACAGTAGATATAGTTTCAGAATAGTTTTCGGACTTCATAATAGCAAAACATTATGATTTCCCTTACTTGTATTATGGGAAATATTATGGAGACCATGAAGTCTTGTAGAGTCTGAGATTTCCCACCCAGACAGGGACCTTCTTGTGTCTTACTGCTGTGGGTTTCATGGTTTTCTGGTCATTATGTGAAGCTCTATAGAAACAGCCTTCTAGAAATAAGGAAAGGAGAGGTGCACTAGGAAGATGAGAAGTTTCCAGAATTACGTTCTCCTGAACACAGGCGGCTATACCTGTATCTCAGCTAGCTCTTTTCCTTGATCCCATCTGTTGGACATAGTAATTGCCATCTGGTACATAAATGAATTGTGGTGCCTCTGTTTTGCCATCTGCTTACAGAGAGCAGGGTGTCCTCAGCCTCTGCTACTCCTGTATTGCCCGGCTGCCTGAATATCGTGGGATGCCGCGTACTGGACACATATAATTACACTTCTTGTACACCGCTACGTTCTCTCCTTTAAAGGACTTCCATATTTTGGAAACAGAAAATTGGAACATCCATGTTTGCTTAGTCCACATCATAACGTAGTTCTTCCTCCTAGGTGCTTAATACAGTAGAATATCCCTTTAGTTAATATTAACCCCGATATAAGTCTTTTGTAACTTATGGAGGTGCTTTATCTTCAACAAACTAACCGCGTGTTCAGCAGCTCATGGAAGTTGTGCTTAACCAATTCTGAGTCTACAGCACTGTGCAAAAATATCAAAAAATAAATATAATTAATATTAGTATTAATTATTTTAAGATGTCAGAAGCCTGATTTTCGGCCAAGGCCTAGTATACACGTTGGCCTTCTATGAGTCATACAAGCAGGGCAGTGGTTGCTGAGTGGCAATGACAGAATTGGGTGCCGATGATGTATTTAATAATCATTTGTGCAGCTGTTGCAGGCTGCCAACTAATAATGACATTATTCTATTTTTGTGGGGGGGGTTTAACATTGACCAAATGTCAGTGTGGCCTACTATTTTAATGACTGTGTATGCAACTTTGTAACACTTTAATAACAATGAACTATTTGTAGCCAACGGTAAATTATGAAATGTATTATTAATTTAATACTGAAACATGTGTTGACCACATGCTCGGCCTGACTCATTCAAAACCTGCTTCCTTCACAAATAACTTGCCAATAGGACTTTCTTAGTGTCGTTTTGGGGAAATTTTATGTTACCAGAAAGCTCATAACCCATGCACCATTTGATTACTGTAATTATATATTAAAAATAAATAAATGCCTAAGGGTTTATGTACTAAGCCTTGGAGAGAGATAGTGGATGGAGATAAAGTACCAGCCAATCAGCTCCTAACTGCCGTGTTACAGGCTGTGTTTGAAAAATGACCATTGGTTGGTTGGTTGGTTGGTACTTTATCTCTCTCAAGGGTTAGCAGACCTCTAAATGTTGCACATATTTAAAAAAAAGAAAAGAAAAAAATGTCTCTCATTGCAACATCCTTGGTGCAATTAAACTAATTATAACACAAACAGCAGATTTAGATATACGCCAGTAATATTTAATAATTACATTGCATGAGAAGGTAATTGCTTTCTCTAAATTCCTATAAAAATAAAATGGGGCATATGAGCCACCGAATCATCCTTGCACTCACCCAAACAATGAGTGTTTATTTCACATTAATAAAGTTTTACTTAGTAGGAGTAATAATAATGATATTTATATAGGGCTTTAATTGGACTCAAAGTGCTTTACATTTGTGTTTACATCAAAAAATACAAAACAAGCTTAACAGTGGATATTAGTGAAATGTTTGAGTAAATAGGTAAGTCTTGAGTCTATTTGTGAAGGATTCTAGATTGCAGGCTCCTGGGTTGTTGTTTTAAATGTGTAACATTTCCACCCATAAACAAACTAGCCTAAGTGGGGACACAAATAATCCCCATGACAGTGCCACATAACAGTAAATAATTTTGCAAATATTCAGAGAATTGTGCAAGGCTGTGGAGTCTGTCATGAAGTCAGTCTGAGAAAATTTTGGGTAGATTCAGGGTCGATAGAATTGTACGGAATCCAGCTTCAATATATAAACTTATAATAGGCCTATTATATAAATATCAGTAATTGCATTAATGCATGTACAGGCATCTATGTACATATGAGCTTCATCATCATTTTGCAGAATTGAAAGTCTAAATGTCAGGAGGAGAACGCTAATAAAATGCTGTTGATCAAGGCAAAAACAAAGATCAGCACAGCAGCGTTTGCTCTCTGTTTTGAAAACAATCTAAAGTTGGTACTCCAGGGATAAGGAATAGTAGCAGTGTGCTTTAGATACTGAAGAATAAATAACACTGACATTATGTATTGTGTTTATTTAATTACCCTACTGTCATATATTCTACAGTGTCTAATAAGTAAGTAACCAATTACTTGTTGGCTTTAGTCACTGTACATTTTTTTTGAGAAATTAAATTATTCACTTAACATTTAAAGGACTATTTCTATCCAAAGAAGACTGGCTAAATAAAATGCCATTATAATTATCCCATGCTTTCATCATCGTCCACGACTAAACTGTAATAATTACTGCATGCTGCTCTCAATCCCAAAAAAAACCTTTTTTTAATTTAAAAAAAACTTTATTTCCCATCACTGGTTTATATATATATACATATATATATATATATATATATATATATATATAGATATATATATATATATATATATAGATAGATAGATATTGCCTGAGCAATACTGTAGCTGAATTATTATTATTAAAGGAACCTATATACAATTCCCTACCATGCCTTTAATCTCTACAGCCTCTATATTTGTTTTATGTGGGATTGAAGTGTATAGTATAAGGGAAAAATATCGTCTGCGCACCATTATAATCCATATTCAAATTTAAAGGTCTACACATACAACTTTAGCATTATTGTATCCTTATCCATCCTTAGTGTAAGCTGGTTTACCTCTGAGACTTGTATTATACTAATCCTCATATTGTCTTTTGGAGTACACTGTATAGACACTATACATATGGACCTGTTTCTGTGTTGGACACAGTAGCGTCCATAAGTGCCATATTGCTAATACCACTACAAGCCCTTCCCTTGTGTACATTCATGCGTATGAAAGTGCCAGGACTGAGATGCTCATTTTGAGCGTCTCCAGACATTGCAGCCATGCTTGGTGCTCTTTAAGAGTCACCATCGTCGCATCATTGAAACGTACCCCAGCCCTATGCTAGATGCAGATTCTCCATCTGAGTATGGCCTCCAGTGTGAGCGATTAAGCATCTGTGCATGCAAGCATTTCAGTGACACACTAAAAAGACAAAGATCCAGTGGCGCAAATTACAAATGAAATAATGACATCCTCCAAAACAGTACAAACACAATATAAGAAAACATGTTTCATGTAGCTATTACACAGGGGACTTATTGACTGCGTCACAGTACAGCTCACTGCTTGAAGCCACCTCGGTCAACCCTGTCAGATCTGTCCAGGGGCGGATTGGCCATAGGGCTCACCAGGAAGATTCCTGGTAGTCCGACATTTCTGTGGGGCCTGTTTTGTGTGTTGTCATGTGACCCCATCCCCCACATGACAGGCAGCCCACTGCCCTCAGTGCACTGCATTGTCCCCATTCATTCTGTTATACCATCTCTGCAGTACAGCAACTCTGCCATCCAATTATGCTGCCATGGCTACACGGTATGTTATATCTCTTGTGCTGCCCATGTCGGGCCACTTCTGCAAAATTTTACAGGGCCACTTTTATTTCCCAATCTGCCCCAGGTCTCAGACACAACTGCAGCAAAATACACAAGGAAGGCCACAACTGTGTACAATCAGGTCCTACCTCCCCTGAATAGACCTCACCCCCTCTTCAGACTGCACCCTCATTAGGGCCGCTTCCATAAATTTCCGGGCTGGTTTTCCATCCCAATCTGCCCCTGGAGCTATCCTCACTGGAAGGAGGATGCCGGCCATCTCCTTCACTTCAACCCCTGACCCACCCTGCAAAGATGCAAGCATTGCAGCCTCCCTCTCCCCCACCCCGGTGCCTACTAAGCAGTGATAAGAGTGGAGAAGTGAGCCAGTGGAGAAATTTCCCCATCAACCAGTCAGCAGCTCTGTATCATTTTATGCAAATTATAGATATTACTTCAGTGCTGATTGGTTGCCATGGGCAACTTCTCCACTGGCTCTCTTCTCCGCTCTTATCACTGCTTAGTAAATGTACCCCTTACTGAAATGCCGGATAAGAGATAGGGAGGGTGCACGATAGGCTGCTGCTTCCCTGCTGTGATAGGATTTGGTTTGCCCCCAGTACACATTCTTCCCTATCCCCCATTCACGTGCAGCTCCCTCATAATGTCGCCCAGCAAAAAAAAAAAAAGTTAAGACCACAATTTATAGAAACTGTTTAATCATTGCAAGTACAAACCAGAGGTGTTACTAGATTAGATTTGCATTGATTTTGCTTTGGGTGTTAAAATAACACACACACACACACACACACACACACACACACACACATTTAAAACAGTGGTTAAATGTACCACAGGCTGTATAAACGGATCCCCTGACCAGGCCCCAAACCATGACGCAACTGTTCTACATAAGTCAGGTTGAAGGTCACAGCTGTCTTTATATTGTGCGGCACTATATATCTCCGTTAGAAAGTGCACTTGAGGAACTTCACTTATTAAACTAAACTTTAGAAATAGACATCGTTAAATAACACTGGGATCCCTCCAAGCCCCCTCTTGCCTTGTATAGCCCTATGCAGGTCTGCAGGATGAAGGTACTAAACTAGGACTGATTTATGATGCTTTAAACAGAAGGGCATCTGATTATTGCTCTTTGAAACAGGCTCACAGCTCATATGTCTTCTCCAACAACAGCGAGGTCAGCTGAGGATGTGTTTTCAACATTCTCGCTTTTTAATGTGTGAAGAGAAATACTGAGAATTGGTTTCTGTGACATCCTCCAGCTTGCAGACAAGCGTCTTCCTAGAAACAGAGACAACATTTTTCCTTTAATAAGACATTTCATAGAAAGTGAAAGAAGTTTTCTGACGCTGTTTATTTTGTGTTCCAGCTGGAGAAGTGTGTGTGGGGAGGGGGGGGCGTTCCGGTAATACAGAATAAAAATAACTCCTGCATCGAAAGTTCAACAGTGCACCCAGAACCTGCAAAATTGGGATACATCGATTTCTATCGCTCCTTGGTTGATATGCCATTAATATGCTATTGTTTTAGGGCGTTGTATTTTTTCCATGGGAGTTGTGTTTTTTGCCAAAGAAAAGATAAACATCTGGCGCTCGTTTAATATGTCTCATCCAAAGGCCGCCTTTGTATCGTTAAGAGTAAGCAGTGTATTATGGTCTAGGGTTGTCCATCGATGGGCTGATTTGTTATTTAATCATCGGGAGCAGATCATAGACATTTAAACCATTGAAATCGATTAAAATCGACCTTTAGTAAATTTACCCCTATGATCTCTGAAATGTAATGTATAATATACTATGCATCCTTGTGATGCTTCCTTTTAAATTAAGGAACTTTCCTTCTCCCACTGTTTTTCAGTTCGATCATCTGCCACAGCGGCTCATAGGATAGTTTTCTACCCATGATATACCACCCGCTGGGACCCTAATTGACATATACGGTGGCCATATTTTTATTTTTTACCGTTTTGTGCTTACCATATATCTTTTCGTTACCTCATATCGGTTCCCAGGATTCGTGATACTTTGTTTTAATAAGTTTGAGTAAAAGTTATATTTTTAATACACACATTTATCATTTGAAAAGTTCACCAACAAACGAGTCTCCTTTTTTATCCAGAACTCACCAAAGTACTGTACATTCTGGGAAGGCAGGAAAGTATGACTTGAAGACATACTACTAGCTTAATTGGTTTCTGATAAATAGGGGGTCTATTCATGAAACAGTGAAAAGAGTGGAGAAGTGAGCCAGTGGAGAAGTTGCCCCTGGCAACCTATCAGCTGCTCTGTATGATTTTATAGTATGCAAATTATAAATGTTACTTCAATGTTGATTGGTTCTTCCCATCTGGCTCACTTCTCCACGGTTTTCACTGCTTTATGAATAGACCCCATAGAACCTTAGTGTACTGTATGTGTGTAATTGTAGTAAGGGCTATAGATTGTAAGCTGTGTCCATCATTTTACTAGAGCCATTGACATCACTAAGGAACTTCATGACCAAATATTATGAGGCAGTCATTGCTAGTGAATACACAGGCTTCAGTTTTGTGACATTGCCTTAAGTCTGTCTACAACATTGACCTCACTCAGAGTAGGGGGAGGATGCTGTATGTACTACTGAAACCGCATTCTGTACATTATTTGTATGGCAATACGATATTGGCAGCCCTTAGGGAAATTACTTGGTTTATTGTGCATTTATGTTCTGTAATATGAAAGTGACAGTTATAGTTTAATAATCTCCTTTTGTGAGAACTATTGTACTTAAATATTTTATAGTTATGATGAAGGGGAGATATGTACTAAGCTTTGAAGAGAGATAAAGTAAAAATCAATCTGCTCCCAAATACAATTATAAAGGCTGTGTTCGAAAAATGGCAGGTGCTGACTGGCTGGTACTTTGGGGTCTATTCATGAAGCAGTGAAAAGAGTGGAGAAGTGAGCCAGTGGAGAAGTTTCCCATGGCAACCTATCAGAGTTGAGGTAACATTTACAGTATAAAGTGCATTCTGTAAAATTATACGTAGAAGCCGATTGGTTTCCATGGGCAACTTTTCCACTGGCTCGCTTCTCCACACTTTTCACTGCTTCATGAGTAGACCAATTCATCTCCAGTTTGTCTCTCTCAAAGGCTTGATACAGTACATCTCCCCCAAGTCCTTTTTTAAAATTTGCCACAACTGTATAAGATCGTTTGTTTTTCCCTAATCTGTGGATGCCGCTACGCACTCTGCTTCCTTCATCCTTATAATGCTGTATATAGAGAACCAGACAGAGGAGGACGCTGAGATCTGCAGACATATATCCAAGGCTCTGACACCTTTCCTGAGCAGCCTGACAGGGCAAGTGATCTATTTTATATACACTGTGTGTGGGCTTCTAGTAAATGTCCTAATACTTCTGGCACTGCCCTGAATGATAAGAATAGCAGTATTTTTACCAAGTGCCGGAGTGTTTTGCACAGATAGCTGGTGCAGTAAATCATGTCCATTTAACAATGCCTACAACGTGTGTTGGGTAAACTACAGATCATTTCCCTCTAAGCCACATCCTTAATAAAGATGCAAAATCTTTCTCTGACGTCCTAGTGGATGCTGGGACTCCGTCAGGACCATGGGGAATAGCGGCTCCGCAGGAGACAGGGCACAAAATTTAAAAGTTTGACCACTAGGTGGTGTGTACTGGCTCCTCCCCCTATGACCCTCCTCCAAGCCTCAGTTAGGTTTTTGTGCCCGTCCGAGCAGGGTGCAATCTAGGTGGCTCTCCTAAAGAGCTGCTTAGAAAAAGTTTGTTAGGTTTTTTATTTTCAGTGAGTCCTGCTGGCAACAGGCTCACTGCAACGAGGGACTTAGGGGAGAAGAAGTGAACTCACCTGCGTGCAGGATGGATTTGCTTCTTAGGCTACTGGACACTAGCTCCAGAGGGACGATCACAGGTACAGCCTGGATGGGTCACCGGAGCCGCGCCGCCGACCCCCTTGCAGATGCCGAATAGAGAAGAGGTCCAGAAACCGGCGGCAGAAGACGTCTCAGTCTTCATGAGGTAGCGCACAGCACTGCAGCTGTGCGCCATTGCTCTCCGCACACTTCACACCAGCGGTCACTGAGGGTGCAGGGCGCTGGGGGGGGCGCCCTGGGCAGCAATGTAATATACCTATTCTGGCTAAAATATATCACATATAGCCCCTGGGGCTATATGGATGTATTTAACCCCTGCCAGGTTCCAAAAAAACCGGGAGAAGAAGCCCTCCGAAAAGAGGGCGGGGCCTATTCTCCTCAGCACACAGCGCCATTTTCCTGCCCAGCTCCGCTGCGAGGAAGGCTCCCAGGACTCTCCCCTGCACTGCACTACAGAAACAGGGTAAAAACAGAGAGGGGGGGCACTTATTGGCGATATTTATAATATTTGAGCTGCTATAAAGGGAACACACTTTTCTCTATCGTCCTAGTGGATGCTGGGGTTCCTGAAAGGACCATGGGGAATAGCGGCTCCGCAGGAGACAGGGCACAAAAAGTAAAGCTTTACGATCAGGTGGTGTGTACTGGCTCCTCCCCCTATGACCCTCCTCCAAGCCTCAGTTAGATTTTTGTGCCCGGCCGAGAAGGGTGCAATCTAGGTGGCTCTCCTAAAGAGCTGCTTAGAAAAGTTTAGCTTAGGTTTTTTATTTTACAGTGAGTCCTGCTGGCAACAGGATCACTGCAACGAGGGACTTAGGGGAGAAGAAGTGAACTCACCTGCGTGCAGGATGGATTGGCTTCTTGGCTACTGGACATTAGCTCCAGAGGGACGATCACAGGTACAGCCTGGATGGTCACCGGAGCCTCGCCGCCGGCCCCCTTGCAGATGCTGAAACGAGAAGAGGTCCAGAATCGGCGGCAGAAGACTCCTCAGTCTTCTTAAGGTAGCGCACAGCACTGCAGCTGTGCGCCATTTTCCTCTCAGCACACTTCACACGGCAGTCACTGAGGGTGCAGGGCGCTGGGAGGGGGGCGCCCTGGGAGGCAAATGAAAACCTTTTTTGGCTAAAAATACCTCACATATAGCCTCCGGGGGCTATATGGAGATATTTAACCCCTGCCAGAATCCACTAAAGAGCGGGAGACGAGCCCGCCGAAAAAGGGGCGGGGCCTATCTCCTCAGCACACAGCGCCATTTTCCTCACACAGCTCCGCTGGTCAGGAAGGCTCCCAGGCTCTCCCCTGCACTGCACTACAGAAACAGGGTAAAACAAGAGAGGGGGGGCAAAATTGTGGCAAAACTATATTATTAAAGCAGCTATACAGGGAGCACTTATTATAAGGCTATCCCTGTCATATATAGCGCTTTTGGTGTGTGCTGGCAAACTCTCCCTCTGTCTCCCCAAAGGGCTAGTGGGGTCCTGTCTTCGTTAAGAGCATTCCCTGTGTGTCTGCTGTGTGTCGGTACGTGTGTGTCGACATGTATGAGGACGATATTGGTGTGGAGGCGGAGCAATTGCCAAATATGGGGATGTCACCTCCTAGGGGGTCGACACCAGAATGGATGCCTTTATTTATGGAATTACGGGATAGTGTCAACACGCTAAAGCAGTCGTTTGACGACATGAGACGGCCGGACAATCAATTAGTGCCTGTCCAGGCGCCTCAAACACCGTCAGGGGCTGTAAAACGCCCTTTGCCTCAGTCGGTCGACACAGACACAGGCACTGATTCCAGTGGCGACGGTGACGAATCAACCGTATTTTCTAGTAGGGCCACACGTTATATGATTTTGGCAATGAAGGAGGCGTTACATATTGCTGATACTACAGGTACCACAAAACAGGGTATCATGTGGGGTGTGAAAAAACTACCTATAGTTTTTCCTGAATCAGATGAATTAAATGAGGTGTGTGATGAAGCGTGGGTTGCCCCCGATAAAAAAATGCTAATTTCAAAGAAGTTATTGGCTTTATACCCTTTCCCGCCAGAGGTTAGGGCGCGCTGGGAAACACCTCCTAGGGTGGACAAGGCGCTCACACGCTTATCAAAACAAGTGGCGTTACCCTCTCCTGAGACGGCCGCACTTAAAGATCCAGCAGATAGGAGGATGGAAAATATCCAAAAAAGTATATACACACATACAGGTGTTATACTACGACCAGCTATAGCGACAGCCTGGATGTGCAGTGCTGGGGTAGCTTGGTCAGAGTCCCTGATTGAAAATATTGATACCCTGGATAGGGACAATGTTTTACTGTCTTTAGAGCAAATAAAGGATGCATTTCTTTATATGCGTGATGCACAGAGGGATATCTGCACACTGGCATCACGGGTAAGTGCTATGTCCATTTCGGCCAGAAGAAGTTTATGGACGCGACAGTGGTCAGGCGATGCGGACTCAAAACGGCATATGGAAGTTTTGCCGTATAAAGGGGAGGAGTTATTTGGTGTCGGTCTATCGGATTTGGTGGCCACGGCTACAGCCGGGAAATCCACCTTTTTACCTCAAGTCACTCCCCAACAGAAAAAGACACCGACTTTTCAACCGCAGCCATTTCGTTCCTTTAAAAACAAGAGAGCAAAGGGATATTCATATCTGCCACGAGGCAGAGGAAGGGGGAAGAGACAGCAACAGGCAGCTCCTTCCCAGGAACAGAAGCCCTCCCCCGCTTCTGCAAAAGCCTCAGCATGACGCTGGGGCTTCTCAAGCGGACTCGGGGGCGGTGGGGGGTCGTCTCAAGAATTTCAGCGCGCAGTGGGCTCACTCGCAGGTAGATCCCTGGATCCTGCAGATAATATCTCAGGGGTACAGGTTGGAACTAGAGACGGATCCACCTCGCCGTTTCCTGAAGTCTGCTTTACCAACGTCCCCCTCCGACAGGGTGACGGTCTTGGAAGCCATTCACAAGCTGTACTCTCAGCAGGTGATAGTCAAGGTACCCCTTTTACAACAAGGAAAGGGGTATTATTCCACTCTATTTGTGGTACTGAAGCCGGATGGCTCGGTAAGACCTATTCTAAATCTGAAATCCTTGAACCTGTACATAAAGAAGTTCAAGTTCAAGATGGAGTCACTCAGAGCAGTGATAGCGAACCTGGAAGAAGGGGACTTTATGGTATCCTTGGACATCAAGGATGCGTATCTCCACGTTCCAATTTACCCCTCACACCAGGGGTACCTCAGGTTCGTCGTACAGAACTGTCACTATCAGTTTCAGACGCTGCCGTTCGGATTGTCCACGGCACCTCAGGTCTTTACCAAGGTAATGGCCGAGATGATGATTCTTCTTCGAAGAAAAGGCGTATTAATTATCCCATACTTGGACGATCTCCTAATAAGGGCAAGGTCCAGAGAACAGCTAGAGATGGGATTAGCACTGTCTCAAGAAGTGCTAAAACAGCACGGGTGGATTCTGAATATTCCAAAATCCCAGTTAATTCCGACAACACGTCTGCTGTTCCTAGGGATGATTCTGGACACGGTTCAGAAAAAGGTTTTTCTCCCGGAGGAAAAAGCCAAGGAGTTATCCGAGCTTGTCAGGAACCTCCTAAAACCAGGAAAGGTGTCTGTCCATCAATGCACAAGAGTCCTGGGAAAAATGGTGGCTTCTTACGAAGCAATTCCATTCGGCAGATTCCACGCAAGAATTTTCCAGAGGGATCTGTTGGACAAATGGTCAGGGTCGCATCTTCAGATGCACCAGCGGATAACCCTGTCTCCAAGGACAAGGGTATCTCTTCTGTGGTGGTTGCAGAGTGCTCATCTATTGGAGGGCCGCAGATTCGGCATACAGGATTGGATCCTGGTGACCACGGACGCCAGCCTGAGAGGCTGGGGAGCAGTCACACAAGGAAGAAACTTCCAGGGCGTGTGGTCGAGCCTGGAAACGTCTCTTCACATAAACATTCTGGAACTAAGAGCAATCTACAATGCTCTAAGCCAGGCAGAACCTCTGCTTCAAGGAAAACCGGTGTTGATCCAGTCGGACAACATCACGGCAGTCGCCCATGTGAACAGACAGGGCGGCACAAGAAGCAGGAGTGCAATGGCAGAAGCTGCAAGGATTCTTCGCTGGGCAGAGAATCATGTGATAGCACTGTCAGCAGTGTTCATCCCGGGAGTGGACAACTGGGAAGCAGACTTCCTCAGCAGACACGACCTTCACCCGGGAGAGTGGGGACTTCATCCAGAAGTTTTCCACATGCTGGTAACCCGTTGGGAAAGACCAATGGTGGACATGATGGCGTCTCGCCTCAACAAAAAACTGGACAGGTATTGCGCCAGGTCAAGAGATCCGCAGGCAATAGCTGTGGACGCGCTGGTAACGCCTTGGGTGTACCAGTCGGTGTATGTGTTTCCTCCTCTGCCTCTCATACCAAAAGTATTGAGAATTATACGGCAAAGAGGCGTAAGAACGATACTAGTGGTTCCGGATTGGCCAAGAAGGACTTGGTACCCGGAACTTCAAGAGATGATCACGGAAGATCCGTGGCCTCTACCTCTGAGAAGGGACTTGCTTCAGCAGGGTCCCTGTCTGTTTCAAGACTTACCGCGGCTGCGTTTGACGGCATGGCGGTTGAACGCCGGATCCTAAAGGAAAAAGGCATGCCGGAAGAAGTCATTCCTACTTTGATTAAAGCAAGGAAGGAAGTAACCGCGTAACATTATCACCGCATTTGGCGAAAATATGTTGCGTGGTGCGAGGATCGGAGTGCTCCGACGGAGGAATTTCAACTGGGTCGATTCCTACATTTCCTGCAATCAGGATTGTCTATGGGTCTCAAATTGGGATCTATTAAGGTTCAAATTTCGGCCCTGTCGATTTTCTTCCAAAAAGAATTGGCTTCAGTTCCTGAAGTCCAGACTTTTGTTAAGGGAGTGCTGCATATACAGCCCCCTGTGGTGCCTCCAGTGGCACCGTGGGATCTCAATGTTGTTTTGGACTTTCTCAAATCTCATTGGTTTGAACCACTAAAAACTGTGGATTTGAAATATCTCACATGGAAAGTGACCATGCTACTAGCCCTGGCTTCGGCCAGGAGAGTGTCAGAACTGGCAGCTTTATCTTACAAAAGCCCATATCTGATTTTCCATTCGGACAGGGCAGAACTGCGGACTCGTCCGCATTTTCTCCCTAAGGTGGTGTCAGCATTTCATCTGAACCAACCTATTGTAGTGCCTGCGGCTACAAGCGACTTGGAGGACTCCAAGTTGTTGGACGTTGTCAGAGCTTTAAAAATATACATTTCAAGGACAGCTGGAGTCAGGAAATCTGACTCGCTGTTTATACTATATGCTCCCAACAAGTTGGGCGCTCCTGCGTCTAAGCAGACTATTGCTCGCTGGATTTGTAGTACGATTCAGCTTGCACATTCTGTGGCAGGCCTGCCACAGCCACAATCGGTAAAAGCCCACTCCACAAGGAAGGTGGGTTCTTCTTGGGCGGCTGCCCGAGGGGTCTCGGCATTACAACTCTGCCGAGCGGCTACGTGGTCGGGGGAGAACACGTTTGTAAAATTCTACAAATTTGATACCCTGGCTAAGGAGGACCTGGAGTTCTCTCATTCGGTGCTGCAGAGTCATCCGCACTCTCCCGCCCGTTTGGGAGCTTTGGTATAATCCCCATGGTCCTTTCAGGAACCCCAGCATCCACTAGGACGATAGAGAAAATAAGAATTTACTTACCGATAATTCTATTTCTCGGAGTCCGTAGTGGATGCTGGGCGCCCATCCCAAGTGCGGATTATCTGCATTACTTGTACATAGTTACAAAAATCGGGTTATTATTGTTGTGAGCCATCTTTTCAGAGGCTCCGCTGTTATCATACTGTTAACTGGGTTTAGATCACAGGTTGTACGGTGTGATTGGTGTGGCTGGTATGAGTCTTACCCGGGATTCATAAATCCTTCCTTATTGTGTACGCTCGTCCGGGCACAGTACCTAACTGAGGCTTGGAGGAGGGTCATAGGGGGAGGAGCCAGTACACACCACCTGATCGTAAAGCTTTACTTTTTGTGCCCTGTCTCCTGCGGAGCCGCTATTCCCCATGGTCCTTTCAGGAACCCCAGCATCCACTACGGACTCCGAGAAATAGAATTATCGGTAAGTAAATTCTTATTATTAAGGTTGTCCCTATATATATTTATAGCGCTTGGGTGTGTGCTGGCAAACTCTCCCTCTGTCTCCCCAAAGGGCTAGTGGGGTCCTGTCTTCTATCAGAGCATTCCCTGTGTGTCTGCTGTGTGTCGGTACGTGTGTGTCGACATGTATGAGGACGATGTTGGCGTGGAGGCGGAGCAATTGCCTGTAATGGTGATGTCACCCCCTAGGGAGTCGACACCAGAATGGATGGCTTTGTTTATGGAATTACGGGATAGTGTCAGCACGCTACAAAAGTCGGTTGACGACATGAGACAGCCGGCAAACCAGTTAGTACCTGTCCAGGCGTCTCAGACACCGTCAGGGGCTGTAAAACGCCCTTTACCTCAGTCGGTCGACACAGACCCAGACACTGACACTGAATCCAGTGTCGACGGTGAAGAAACAAACGTATTTTCCAGTAGGGCCACACATTATATGATCACGGCAATGAAGGAGGCTTTGCATATCTCTGATACTGCAAGTACCACAAAAAGGGGTATTATGTGGGGTCTGAAAAAACTACCTGTAGTTTTTCCTGAATCAGAGGAATTGAATGACGTGTGTGATGAAGCGTGGGTTACCCCTGATAAAAAACTGCTAATTTCAAAGAAGTTATTGGCATTATACCCTTTCCCGCCAGAGGTTAGGGCGCGCTGGGAAACACCCCCTAGGGTGGACAAGGCGCTCACACGTTTATCCAAACAAGTGGCGTTACCGTCTCCTGATACGGCCGCCCTCAAGGATCCAGCTGATAGGAGGCTGGAAAATACTCTAAAAAGTATATACACACATACTGGTGTTATACTGCGACCAGCAATCGCCTCAGCCTGGATGTGCAGTGCTGGGGTGGCTTGGTCGGATTCCCTGACTGAAAATATTGATACCCTGGATAGGGACAGTATTTTATTGACTATAGAGCAATTAAAGGATGCGTTCCTTTATATGCGAGATGCACAGAGAGATATCTGCACTCTGGCATCAAGAGTAAGTGCGATGTCCATATCTGCCAGAAGAAGTCTATGGACACGACAGTGGTCAGGCGATGCGGATTCCAAACGGCATATGGAAGTATTGCCGTATAAAGGAGAGGAATTATTTGGGGTCGGTCTATCGGATTTGGTAGCCACGGCAACAGCCGGGAAGTCCACCTTTTTACCTCAAGTCCCCTCCCAACAGAAAAAGCCGCAGTCTTTTCAGCCGCAGTCCTTTCGTTCCTATAAGAACAAGCGAGCAAAAGGACATTCATATTTGCCCCGAGGCAAAGGAAAGGGTAAGAGACTGCACCAAGCAGCCCCTTCCCAGGAGCAGAAGTCCTCCCCGGCTTCTGCAAAGGCCTCAGCATGACGCTGGGACCTTACAAGCGGACTCAGGGGCGGTGGGGGGTCGCCTCAAGAATTTCAGCGCACAGTGGGCTCACTCGCAGGTGGACCCCTGAATCCTGCAGGTAGTATCTCAGGGTTACAGGTTGGAATTCGAGAAGTCTCCCCCTCGCCGGTTCCTAAAGTCTGCTTTGCCAACGTCTCCCTCCGACAGGGCGACGGTATTGGAAGCCATTCACAAGCTGTATTCTCAGCAGGTGATAGTCAAGGTACCCCTTCTACAACAGGGAAAGGGGTATTACTCCACGCTATTTGTGGTACCGAAGCCGGACGGCTCGGTAAGACCTATTCTAAATCTGAAATCTCTGAACCTGTACATACAAAAATTCAAGTTCAAGATGGAGTCACTCAGAGCAGTGATAGCGAATCTGGAAGAGGGGGATTTTATGGTGTCCTTGGACATCAAGGATGCTTACCTTCATGTCCCAATTTGCCCTTCACACCAAGGGTACCTCAGGTTCGTGGTACAAAACTGTCATTATCAGTTTCAGACGCTGCCGTTTGGATTGTCCACGGCACCCAGGGTCTTTACCAAGGTAATGGCCGAAATGATGATTCTTCTTCGAAGAGAAGGCGTATTAATTATCCCTTACTTGGACGATCTCCTGATAAGGGCAAGATCCAGAGAACAGCTGGAGGTCGGAGTAGCACTAACTCAAGTAGTGCTCCAACAGCACGGGTGGATTCTGAATTTTCCAAAATCCCAACTGATCCCGACGACACGTCTGCTGTTCCTAGGGATGATTCTGGACACTGTTCAGAAAAAGGTATTTCTTCCGGAGGAGAAAGCCAGGGAGTTATCCGAACTAGTCAGGAACCTCCTAAAACCAGGGACAGTGTCTGTGCATCAATGCACAAGAGTCCTGGGAAAAATGGTGGCTTCTTACGAAGCGATTCCATTCGGCAGATTCCATGCACGAATTTTCCAGAGGGATCTGCTAGACAAATGGTCCGGATCGCATCTGCAGATGCATCAGCGGATAAAATTGTCGACAAGGACAAGGGTCTCTCTGCTATGGTGGTTGCAGAGTACTCATCTGTTAGAGGGCCGCAGATTCGGCATACAGAACTGGGTCCTAGTGACCACGGATGCCAGCCTGAGAGGCTGGGGAGCGGTCACACGAGGAAGAAACTTCCAGGGCGTGTGGTCAAGCCTGGAAACGTCTCTTCACATAAATATACTGGAGCTAAGAGCAATCTACAATGCTCTAAGCCTGGCAAAACCTCTGCTTCAGGGTCAGCCGGTGTTGATCCAGTCGGACAACATCACGGCAGTCGCCCACGTAAACAGACAGGGCGGCACAAGAAGCAGGAGGGCAATGGCAGAAGCTGCAAGGATTCTTCGCTGGGCGGAAAATCATGTGATAGCACTGTCAGCAGTGTTCATTCCGGGAGTGGACAACTGGGAAGCAGACTTCCTCAGCAGACACGATCTTCACCCGGGAGAGTGGTGACTTCATCCAGAAGTCTTCCACATGATTGTGGTCCATTGGGAAAGACCAATGGTGGACATGATGGCGTCCCGCCTCAACAAAAAACTGGACAGGTATTGCGCCAGGTCAAGAGACCCTCAGGCAATAGCTGTGGACGCTCTGGTAACACCATGGGTGTACCAGTCAGTGTATGTGTTCCCTCCTCTGCCTCTCATACCCAAGGTACTGAGAATTATACGGCAAAGGGGAGTAAGAACGATACTCGTGGCTCCGGACTGGCCAAGAAGGACTTGGTACCCGGAACTTCAGGAGATGCTCACGGAAGATCCGTGGCCTCTACCTCTAAGAAGGGACCTGCTTCAGCAGGGACCGTGTCTATTCCAAGACTTACCGCGGCTGCGTTTGACGGCATGGCGGTTGAACGCCGGATCCTAAGGTAAAAAGGCATTCCGGAAGAGGTCATCCCTACCCTGGTCAAAGCCAGGAAGGAGGTGACTGCACAACATTATCACCGCATTTGGAGAAAATATGTTGCATGGTGTGAGGCCAGGAAGGCCCCGACAGAGGAATTTCAACTGGGTCGATTCCTACATTTCCTGCAAACAGGATTATCTATGGGCCTCAAATTAGGGTCCATTAAGGTTCAAATTTCGGCCCTGTCGATATTCTTCCAGAAAGAATTGGCTTCAGTTCCTGAAGTTCAGACTTTTGTAAAAGGAGTACTACATATACAGCCCCCGGTTGTGCCCCCAGTGGCACCGTGGGATCTCAATGTAGTTTTGGATTTTCTCAAATCCCATTGGTTTGAGCCACTCAAATCGGTAGATTTGAAATATCTTACATGGAAAGTAACCATGCTACTGGCTCTGGCTTCAGCCAGGAGAGTGTCAGAATTGGCAGCTTTATCATATAAAAGCCCATATCTGATTTTCCATTCGGACAGGGCAGAATTGAGGACGCGTCCTCATTTTCTGCCTAAGGTGGTATCAGCGTTTCACCTGAACCAGCCTATTGTGGTGCCTGCGGCTACTAGCGATTTGGAGGATTCCAAGTTGCTGGACGTTGTCAGAGCATTGAAAATATATATTTCAAGGACGGCTGGAGTCAGAAAATCTGACTCGCTGTTTATACTATATGCACCCAACAAGCTGGGTGCTCCTGCTTCTAAGCAGACGATTGCTCGTTGGATTTGTAGCACAATTCAACTGGCACATTCTGTGGCAGGCTTGCCACAGCCTAAATCTGTCAAGGCCCACTCCACAAGGAAGGTGGGCTCATCTTGGGCGGCTGCCCGAGGGGTCTCGGCATTACAACTCTGCCGAGCAGCTACGTGGTCAGGGGAGAACACGTTTGTAAAATTCTACAAATTTGATACCCTGGCTAAGGAGGACCTGGAGTTCTCTCATTCGGTGCTGCAGAGTCATCCGCACTCTCCCGCCCGTTTGGGAGCTTTGGTATAATCCCCATGGTCCTGACGGAGTCCCAGCATCCACTAGGACGTCAGAGAAAATAAGATTTTACTTACCGATAAATCTATTTCTCGTAGTCCGTAGTGGATGCTGGGCGCCCATCCCAAGTGCGGATTGTCTGCAATACTTGTACATAGTTATTGTTACAAAAAAATCGGGTTGTTTATTGTTGTGAGCCATCTTTTCAGAGGCTCCTACGTTATCATACTGTTAACTGGGTTCAGATCACAAGTTGTACGGTGTGATTGGTGTGGCTGGTTTGAGTCTTACCCGGGATTCAAAATCCTTCCTTATTGTGTACGCTCGTCCTGGCACAGTATCCTAACTGAGGCTTGGAGGAGGGTCATAGGGGGAGGAGCCAGTACACACCACCTAGTGGTCAAACTTTTAAATTTTGTGCCCTGTCTCCTGCGGAGCCGCTATTCCCCATGGTCCTGACGGAGTCCCAGCATCCACTACGGACTACGAGAAATAGATTTATCGGTAAGTAAAATCTTATTTTTACACAGTGTGGTGACAAAAGCTTTGCAAGATTTGGGTTGGGCTTCCCCCCCATAACACCTGTATTTCTCTGACGTCCTAGTGGATGCTGGGAACTCCGTAAGGACCATGGGAATAGCGGCTCCGCAGGAGACTGGGCACAACTAAAGAAAGCTTTAGGTCACCTGGTGTGCACTGGCTCCTCCCACTATGACCCTCCTCCAAGCCTCAGTTAGATTTTGTGCCCGGCCGAGGTTGGATGCACACTAGGGGCTCTCCTGAGCTTCTAGAAAGAAAGTATAGAATTAATTTTTTTATTTTCAGTGAGACCTGCTGGCAACAGGCTCACTGCAGCGAGGGACTAAGGGGAGAAGAAGCGAACTCGCCTGCTTGCAGCCGGATTGGGCTTCTTAGGCTACTGGACACCATTAGCTCCAGAGGGATCGACCGCAGGCCCAGTCCTTGGTGTTCGGTCCCGGAGCCGCGCCGCCGTCCCCCTTACAGAGCCAGAAGCAAGAAGAGGTCCGGAAAATCGGCGGCAGAAGACATCAGTCTTCACCAAGGTAGCGCACAGCACTGCAGCTGTGCGCCATTGCTCCTCATACACACTTCACACTCCGGTCACTGAGGGTGCAGGGCGCTTGGGGGGGGGCGCCCTGAGCAGCAATAAAAACACCTTGGCTGGCAAAAATACCACAATATATAGCCCCAGAGGCTATATATGTGGTAAATACCCCTGCCAGAATCCAGAAAAAAGCGGGAGAAAAGTCAGCGAAAAAGGGGCGGAGCTATCTCCCTCAGACACACTGGCGCCATTTTCTCTTCACAGTGCAACTAAAAGAAAGCTCCCCAGGCTCTCCCCTGTAGTTTTCAGGCTCAAAGGGTTAAAAAGAGAGGGGGGGCACTAAATTTAGGCGCAATATTATATATACAAGCAGCTATTTGGGAAATTTCACTCAGTTATAGTGTTAATCCCCACGTTATATAGCGCTCTGGTGTGTGCTGGCATACTCTCTCTCTGTCTCCCCAAAGGGCTTTGTGGGGTCCTGTCCTCAGTCAGAGCATTCCCTGTGTGTGCGCGCTGTGTCGGTACGGCTGTGTCGACATGTTTAATGAGGAGGCTTATATGGTGACGGAGCAGATGCCGATAAATGTGATGTCGCCCCCTGTGGGGCCGACACCAGAGTGGATGGTTAGGTGAAAGGTATTAACCGACAGTGTCAACTCCTTACATAAAAGGGTGGATGACGTAACAGCTGTGGGACAGCCGGCTTCTCAGTCCGCGCCTGCCCAGGCGTCTCAAAGGCCATCAGGGGCTCAAAAACGCCCGCTCACTCAGATGGCAGACACAGATGTCGACACGGAGTCTGACTCCAGTGTCGACAAGGTTGAGACATATACACAATCCACTAGGAACGTCCGTTGCATGATCTCGGCAATGAAAAATGTGTTACACATTTCTGACATTAACCCAAGTACCACATAAAAGGGGTTTTTATGTTTGGGGAGAAAAAGCAGGCAGTGTTTTGTTCCCCCATCAGATGAATGAAGTGTGTGAAAAGCGTGGGTTCCCCCCGATAAGAAACTGGTAATTTCTAAAAAGTTACTGATGGCGTACCCTTTCCCGCCAGAGGATAAGTTACGCTGGGAGATATCCCCTAGGGTGGATAAGGCGCTCACACGGTTGTCAAAAAAGGTGGCACTGCCGTTTTAGGAACGGCCACTTTGAAGGTACCTGTTGATAAAAAGCAGGAGGCTATCCTGAAGTCTGTATTTACACACTCAGGTACTAGACTGAGACCTGCAGATCGTGCTGCTGCAGCGTGGTCGGTGACCCTGTCAAACATAAGAACATATTAAAGACGTCGTCTTATATATGAGGGATGCACAGAGGGATATTTTGCCGGCTGGCATCCAAAATGAATGTAATGTCCATTCTGTCAGGAGGGTATTAGAGACCTGTCACTGGACAGGTGATGCTGACGTTAAAAGGCGCATAGAGATTATGCCTTATAAGGGTGAGGAATTATTTGGGGATGGTCTCTGGGACCTCGTATCCACAGCAACAGCTGGGAAGAAATATTTTTACCTCAGGTTTCCTCACAGACTAAGAAAGCACTGTATTATCAGGTACAGTCCTTTCGGCTTCAGAAAAGCAAGCGGGTCAAAGGCGCTTCCTTTCTGTACAGAGACATGGGAAGAGGGAAAAAGCTGCACCAGTCAGCCTGTTCCCAGAATCAAAATTCTTCTCTCGCTTCCTCTGAGTCCACAGCATGACGCGGGGGCTCCACAGGTGTAGCCAGGTACGGTGGGGGGCCGTCTCAAAAATTTCAGCGATCAGTGGGCTCGCTCACAGGTGGATCCCTGTTTCATTCAAGTAGTATGTCAGGGGTACAAGCTGGAATTCGAGATGTCTTCCCCCCGCCGTTTCCTCAAAAATGCCTTGCCGACAACTCCCTCAGGCAGGGAGGCTGCGCTAGAGGCAATTAATAAGCTGTATTCCCAGCAGGTAATACTCAAGGTGCACCTACTTCAACAAGGACGGGGTTACTATTCCACACGGTTTGGGGTACCGAAACCGCATGGTTCGGTGTGACCCATTTTATATTTAAAATCCTTGAACACATACATAAAAAAAATTCAAGTTCAAGATGGAATCGCTCAGGGCGGTTATTGCAAGCCTGGACGAGGGGGATTACATGGGATCCCGGGACATCAAGGATGCTTACCTGCATGTCCCCATTTACCATCCTCGCCAGGAGTACCTCAGGTTTGTGGTACAGGATTGCCATTACCAAGTCCAGACACTGCCGTTTGGACTGTACATGGCACCGAGGGTGTTTACCAAGGTAATGGCCGAAATGATGATACTCCTTCGAAAAAAGGGAGTTTTAATTATCCCGTACTTGGACAATCTCCTTATAAGGGCAAGGTCCAAGGAGCAGTTGCTAGTCGGGGTAGCACTATTTTGGAAAGTGCTACAACAGCACGGTTGGATTCTAAACAGTCCAAAGTCACAGCTGGTTCCTACGACACGTCTACTGTTCCTGGGGATGGTTCTGGACACAGAACAGAAATAAGTGTTTCTCCCGGAGGAGAAAGCCAAGGAGCTGTCATCTCTAGTCAGAGACCTCCTGAAGCCAAAACAGGTATCGGTGCATCATTGCACGCGAGTCCTGGGAAAAATGGTTGCTTCCTACGAAGCAATCCCATTCGGTAGGTTCCATGCAGGAACTTTTCAGTGGGACCTGTTGGACAAGTGGTCCGGATCACATCTTCAGATGCATCGGCTGATAACCCTGTCTTCAAGGACCAGGGTATCTCTACTGTGGTGGCTGCAGAGTGCCCATCTTCAAGGACTAGGTCCTAGTGACCATGGATGCCAGCCTTTGAGGCTGGGGGGCAGTCACACAGGGAAGAAACTTCCAGGGACTTTGGTCAAGTCAGGTGACTTCCCTACACATAAATATTCTGGAACTAAGGGCCATTTACAATGCCCTGAGTCAGGCAAGGCCTCTGCTTCAAAACCAGCTGGTACTGATCCAATCAGACAACATCACGGCAGTCGCCCATGTAAACCAACGGGGCGGCACAAGAAGCAGGATGGCGATGGCAGAAGCCACAAGGATTCTCCGATGGGCGGAAAATCATGTGTTAACACTGTCAGCAGTGTTCATTCCCGGAGTGGACGACTGGGAAGAAGATCTTCTCAGCAGACACGACCTCCACCCGGGAGAGTGGGGATTTCATCCAGAAGTCTTCCAAAGGATTGTACACCATTGGGAAAGGCCACAGGTGGACATGATGGCGTCCCGCCTCAACAAAAAGCTATAAAAGATATTGCGCCAGGTCAAGGGACCCTCAGGCGATAGCTGTGGACGCTCTGGTAACACCGTGGGTGTACCAGTCGGTTTATGTGTTCCCCCCTCTGCCTCTCATACGAAAGGTACTGAGAATAATAGTAAGGCGAGGAGTAAGAACGATACTCGTGGTTCCGGATTGGCCAAGAAGAGCTTGGTACCCAGAACTTCAAGAGATTATATCAGAGGACCCATGGCCTCTGCCGCTCAGACAGGACCTGCGGCAGCAGGGGCCCTGTCTGTTCCAAGACTTACCGCGGCTACGTTTTGACGGCATGGCGGTTGAACGCCGGATCCTAAAGGAAAAGGGCATTCCGGAGGAAGTCATTCCTACGCTGATTCAAGCCAGGAAAGATGTAACTGCAAAACATTATCACCGCATATGGCGAAAATATGTTGCTTGGTGTGAGGCCAAAAAAGGCCCCAACAGAGGAATTTCAGCTAGGTCGATTTCTGCATTTCCTACAAGCAGGAGTGTCTATGGGCCTAAAATTAGGCTCCATTAAGGTACAGATCTCGGCTCTGTCGATTTTCTTCCAGAAAGAACTAGCTTCAGTACCTGAAGTTCAGACATTGTAAAAGGAGTGCTGCATATTCAGCCCCCGGTTGTGCCTCCAGTGGCACTTTGGGTTCTCAACGTGGTGTTGAGTTTTCTTAAAATCACATTGGTGTGAGCCACTAAAAACCGTGGATCTAAAATATCTCACGCGGAAAGTGGTCATGTTATTGGCCTTGGCTTCGGCCAGGCGTTTATCAGAATTGGCGGCTTTGTCATATAAAAGTCCTTATCTGATTTTCCATATGGATAGGGCAGAATTGAGGACTCGTCCCCAGTTTCTCCCTAAGGTGGTATCAGCTTTTCACTTGAACCAACCTATTGTAGTGCCTGCGGCTACTAGGGACTTGGAGGATTCCAAGTTACTGGACGTAGTCAGGGCCTTGAAAAATTATGTTTCCAGGACGGCTAGAGTCAGGAGAACTGACTCGCTGTTGATCCTGTATGCACCCAGCAAACTGGGTGCTCCTGCTTCTAAGCAGACTATTGCTCGCTGAATTTGTAGCACAATTCAGCTGGCGCATTCTGCGGCTGGACTACCGCAGCCAAAATCTGTAAAAGCCCATTCCACAAGGAAGGTGGGCTCATCTTGGGCAGCTGCCCGAGGGGTCTCGGCTTTCCAACTTTGCCGAGCTGCAACTTGGTCAGGAGCAAACACGTTTGCTAAATCTACAAAATTGATACCCTGGCTGAGGAGGACCTGGAGTTCTCTCATTCGGTGCTGCAGAGTCATCCGCACTCTCCCGCCCGTTTGGGAGCTTTGGTATAATCCCCATGGTCCTTACGGAGTTCCCAGCATCCACTAGGACGTCAGAGAAAATAAGATTTTACTCACCGGTAAATCTATTTCTCGTAGTCCGTAGTGGATGCTGGGCGCCCATCCCAAGTGCGGATTGTCTGCAATACTTGTATATAGTTATTGCCTAACTAAAGGGTTATTGTTGAGCCATCTGTTGAGAGGCTCAGTTATATTCATACTGTTAACTGGGTATAGTATCACAAGTTATACGGTGTGATTGGTGTGGCTGGTATGAGTCTTACCCGGGATTCAAAATCCTTCCTTATTTTGTCAGCTCGTCCGGGCACAGTGTCCTAACTGAGGCTTGGAGGAGGGTCATAGTGGGAGGAGCCAGTGCACACCAGGTGACCTAAAGCTTTCTTTAGTTGTGCCCAGTCTCCTGCGGAGCCGCTATTCCCATGGTCCTTACGGAGTTCCCAGCATCCACTACGGACTACGAGAAATAGATTTACCGCTGAGTAAAATCTTATTTATTGTGTCATCATTTGTATACTGCAGTTAGTATTACGCAGTGGTAATGAACCAGAGCTGCAATGAGAGCGCTTCATCCATATTTGCCAGGTGAGCTTACAGTTTTAGGGGCTGATTTATCGAGTTTTATCATCCACAAGAAGTTTTAAAACTCAATGGCGGAGATTCAATTGTTTGAAAAGTCAGTTGGGGGGGTCTGTTTTTTTCCTATCTAATAGACAGGAAAAAACAGACATCCAACCGACTTTTCAAACATTTGAATTTTCCCCCATTGAGTATGATAATTGATGCTTCAGCCAATCAGCTCCCAACTGTCATTTTTTCAAACACATGACAGGAGCTGATTGGCTGGAGGACCATTTATCATATGCAGTGAGTTTTAACTTGTTGTGGATGATAAAACTTGTTGATAAATCACCCCCTTCGTTTTTCCTGTGATACAGGGTGGAAAAGTCACCTCTCTGGAGTAGCTATGAGCTGACACCCTTGATTTAAACCAAGGTCACCAGACAACACCAAACTATATATATATATATATATATATATATATATATACACAGTATAATAACAGAAGCATAAGAGGGCACGAATGATAATGGATTATCTGTGGAACTTTACAGTTTGCCTTCTGAAAGAATGGGGTGTATATCTTTAAGGAGCAGCTGTATGTTATATAGGTTAAAATATATTGTAGATGTTATTTGTCATCCTTTATATAGTTCTCTACTGTTTTGTCTCTTTGTGTCTTCCTTTTTAGCTCTTCTGTAATTCCGGCAGTTCTTGTTTCTGCTCTATAGCAGATTTATAGCTAATTGCAATATGTTTACACTCTTGAGAAGCAAATGTAGCTCGCTTTAAAATAGCTTTTTTTGCAAGTATATTGCTCTTGTGTAAAATGCGTTGCTGACTTGGGTATGACCTGGTTCTCTGTCCTTATTTTGATCGTTTGGTAAAGGCTTTTTTGCTGGATTATTGCTTGGAAATGCAGTGTATAGTGGTATGATAAGTTATGGATTTGTCTAATGTTAATTGAGTGTTATATATGTCTGTTGGTTAAACTGCTATGTGTGATTTATGGCTGAAAGAGTAGATAATTGTGGGGAATAAATGAATGTAGCAGGAGATTGCTCTTAGAAGAGCAGTTGAGTATTATAGAGTATAGTATGGTCTTTATGGCTTTATACTATGTAGCTGTTTTGTGGAGCAGCGCAGGACCCGTTTCAACAGTGTCACGTCTTGGTTGCAGCCGAGAGCATGGCATAGATGCACTGCTTTTGAGGTATCAGTTTTGTGTCCTGTGCTGCTTTGTTGTGTTGAACCAACGCGTTTCACCCCTATTATGTGACTTCTTCAGGGATTTTCATCATGATTGGAACTCCTGAACTTTGGCCTCCTGAACCGATAGCACAAACCACTACAGTTAACATCACAAGCTCAAGTAATCCCAAAACAACCCTATAAAATACATTAAAATAAAGAAAATACTTTACTTTATAATAAGGAAATAAGAGAACATCAAGGAGTGTCTCTTCACAGGCCACAGAGACACAAGGTGCTTTCTAAAATCCATTATAATCTAAAGCGCAGCAGGTACGGTCTACATTATTTTGAATAATAAATAGTAATAAGTTATAATAATAATAAATAAAAATAAATATTTTCTTATTCTTCTCTCCATGTTCTATGTATTTTTGATGAACTCCGTTTCCACCCATGACCATGATGTGTAGACCATGACAGATGGACAGTCTCTGTTGCCTACATGGGTTTAGTACGAAACACCTTCAATCAAAATCCCGACTGTCAAAATCCTGACAACAATTGACCGACTGTCAAAATACCGACATTTTAAAATACTGACAAGGTCAAAATACAGACATTTAAAATGTCAGCAGGTCAAAAAGTCAACAGTTTTTCAATTTGTTGTAAGTCGACATGGACACCATATAAGTGTACCGTGTCCCCTTGCATGGCTCGCTGTTTTATTCCCCCTCCAGGTCCACTGACTGGTATGAACTGGTTTCAGTGAAAAACTCATGTCAACTTTTTGACCCTTCGACATTTTAAATGTCTGTATTTTGACCCTGTTGGTATTTTAAATGTCCGTGTTTTGACCATGTTGTGATTTTGACCGTCGGTCAATGGTTATTGGGATTTTGACCGTCTGGATTTTGATTGTAGGTAAATTGACCGCATCCCGCTTACACAGACAGTCAGCAGCTAACGCAGGAAGGGAAGTGAAACAGCTGTATGCCATATCACGTTATGCGTATGCGCTATGCCTGCTCCACCCCTGATCTTTGGCCGGCCTTAATCCATTTCAATTTAGGGATTTGGATTCAGTCAGGCCCTTCTATATCTCCCGGATGCCTAGCTCATAGTAATATAGCACATCGGTCATTGTAAGGAGCGACTGGCGGTTTTGGGTTCCCCCGAGTATAAGACCAGTCATCACCACCTTATAGTTGGCGCAAAAATGGCTGCGTATCCTCTGCACTTAAAGAAATGCCCTGAATTATGCATCCTTTGTCTTCTCTCCCGTAAAATAACATTTTGATTGTTCACCCTGTTCTTGCAAGGCACGCCAAGCTACTCCAAATTCTCCTGCTCATGGTATGCTGTACCTCCATGGGGGTTCTCATGCTACACCATTGTAGTTTAATGCTTTGTACATGACCTCAAGTGCTCTAAAATAACACATTGATTGAATGTTATGTAAGTGCTTGAGGAAGGCAAAGTAATCAGTCCTAGTGTCTGCTGAGTGCCAGTCACTAGCCCTGAGCAGAGAGCAATGTGTGTTGTATGCTTATCTCGGAACTTGAAAAACTGCCGGCAAATATTTATTTGGTTCCCATAGTGAGAGTGAGGGCGCTGTAACCTGTTCCTGTAAGATCCAACGTGCATTGGACTTTGTCAAGGAACCATCTGGGGGGACACACATTTGTCTTTGGCTATTGTGTTCATTCAAGAGAGACCTGTATTGCCTTCCAAGTCTAGTTTGTGCAGGGTAATAATAAATTAGTAGGAAGTTGGTAGAGGACTTAGAAATAATATGATTATTGCTGAACCTAATTATCAGGTATCATGAAGTTCCTTTATAAAAATATCACAATTACATATGTAGAAGTTATCAGAACTATGAGAACGGAAAATGTTTATAGAACAAATATAACAGTGGGGGGGGAGGGTCTTCCTGCCTTCTGATTGGCTTAATAATTGCCACTGATTATATTGTTAGGGCACCCGGTTGCACCATTGTGACAAATAGACGCGTTTCACCTGTGCTTTCCAAACATTGTGAAGGTGATTCCCTAACTAACATTTACTGAGTCTTGCCGGGTTTCGTGAGAACTAGTGAGACAGTCCGTTTACATTTCTACCTGCCTGCTACTACATTAGGCTCTCAGCCTTCATTCATATAATACCAAGGGTGGGCTATATGAAGCCTTGGAGAGAGATAAAGTGGAGAAGTTGCCCATCCCAACCAATCAGTGTCTGTCATTTCAAAGACTGTGTTATATCAATGACAGTTATTCCTTTTCTGGAATATTTGAACTCATGACAAAGAAGCGTGCAACAGAGATGTCTTTAATTCAAATGCATTTTGCTTATTTGATCTGTGTATTTATTGCGTACGCTAACTGCACATAGGGCCTGACCGTGGCTCAGATGCAGACAGGTCTCGCGGATTACGCCAGATCAATCATATGCACACGGCGGGAGGTAGGTCCTACACACCGTTTGGATCATACGTTGATGGACTACACTTTCTGTGCAATTGGCGTTTCGGGCAGTAACTGACAGCATGCGGACAGAGATGGGGCACCTGAGTCAGACGGATCTTTTGTACCCAGGCAGGTGCTGGTCCAGATTCCAATAATGATGACAGCTGCGGATGTAAGAGCAGTGGGTGGGATAGGCTTCCACATGCAGACGCACGGCTCTGTGGCATACACAGGCAGGTTCTCACATTAGCATAAGGAACTAAGGGCCTAATTCTGATCACATTTACGATCAGTTTCTCAGAAATGCGGGGGGACGCCCAGCATGTCTGGCTCTGTGTTGTCCAGACTGCGCCCCGCCAACGGCACGCCCCCTGCCGCCCCGCAACTGCCTCTGCCTGTCAATCAGGCAGAGGTGATCGCAGCCCTGAGATGCTTTTAGCATCTCACTGGACTCCTGGGGTGCACCCGCGACTCCACAAAGAAATTTAGACTGCGACCGCTACCGCAATCCAGTCTGAATTACCCCCAAAGTAGCCTGCGGCATGCACGGAAATGCAGATGGTCTGACTATACCTATATCCTACTGCATAAAGTGTAGCCTACTTTACAGCATAAAGTATAACCTACAGCATAAAGTATAACTTACTGTATGCCATAAAGTATAGCCTACTGTACAACATAAAGTATAACTTACTGTATGGCATAAAGTATAGCCTACTGTACGGCATTAAGTATAACTTACTGTACGGCATAAAGTATAACTTACTGTACGGCATAAAGTATAACTTACTGTACGGCATAAAGTATAGCCTACTGTACGGCATAAAGTATAGCCTACTGTACGGCATAAAGTATAGCCTACTGTACGGCATAAAGTATAGCCTACTGTACGGCATAAAGTATAGCCTACTGTACGGCATAAAGTATAACTTACTGTACGGCATAAAGTATAGCCTACTGTACGGCATAAAGTATAGCCTACTGTATTGCATAAAGTATAGCCTACTGTATTGCATAAAGTATAGCCTACTGTACGGCATAAAGTATAACCTACTGTACGGCATAAAGTATAACCTACTGTACAATATAATGTACAGCCTACAGTGAAAAGCAGTGGTTCTCAAAGTAGGTCCTCAAGACAACCTAATGCTGGATACATACTAGATGATATGTTGTCCGCTACAGCAGATCGGAGCGACATATCGGGTACATCATCTAGCATGTACCTATGATGTGCGCGCTCCCTCGGGTCGCCATCCCTGCAGTATGTCAACGTGGCTCCCCCCTGTTGGACCTGGCTTTGGCGGCAATGTTGGACTGGGTACACATCGGTAAGTGTGTACCTAGCTCTACAGTCCAGGGCTTTAGGCTGTCCATGCTTAAGCACAGGTAACTTAATTATTAGCTCAGTCAGTTTGATTATACCATCTATGCAGAAGTGTGGATATCCCTGATACCCGTTAGGGTGCCTTGAGGAGCAAGTTTGCCAAACCTATATATATATATATATATATATATATATATATATATATATATACACACACACACACACACACACACACACACACACACACACACACACACACACACACGCATTCTTAGGCAAGATGATGTCCTTTTCAGGAGAGTCTATGCGTGTAACATGGGTTGTGGCCATGCTTGGCGATCAGTTAGTAAATGGGTGGTGACATGTACAATGCATTACTATCCAGGGATTGGGTGCAAAGTATGGGTTGGATTAGATCTGCAGAGAAGCTCTGTGCTCCACATAAGATTGTTTGATTCATCCTAATTCAGTCATAAGTAAATAGTGGCAGGGTAAGTTGTACCATACATCTGGAGTACAACCGCTGTCAACCGATGAGCCAAAGCCAACCCACTCATCTACATATATGCAAAGTCAGTAGCTACTCCGATTGTTACCTGTGTAATATTGCCGATGGCTTGCGGCCAGCATACACAGCAAATGTACAAAGGAGATGGCAAACAACTTTACTTTGGTATTGTGCGGACGGAACACAGAGGTTACTGTGGAGCCGCTGAAGGCATGGCATTGTGTGTTTTTTGCTGTTTATATATATATATTGCAATAAAATATAATGTTTTATAACAACGCTTATTCTTCCAAGCTCATAATATTCTATTTTTTCTAAGAGCTTTTGTTTCTTTTTAGCAATTTTGCAAGTGATTAGTGGCACAGTCTGACCTCTTGTTGTTGTTTCATTGCAGGTGGTCACTTTATGGTACAGAGCGCCGGAAGTTCTGCTGCAGTCCAGTTACGCCACGCCGGTGGACCTCTGGAGCGTCGGGTGTATATTTGCAGAAATGTTTCGTCGAAAGTAAGAATTATCTCTGCATTTATGTGTGCTTAGTACCTTATAAGAATTAAATTGCTAACTATATATTTTTCCTCTATTATGTACCTTTTATGCGTCACCATCCTCCGCTTTACCCTGCCCTGAACACAAATGTACTAGACTCACCTGTACTGATTATTGCTATAACACAATGCCACGGCTTCTGACACAGGGATGGAGACAAACCTGACACCTAACAGCTAGGAAACGTTGGGATGATAATGGGAGCACTGAATTGCTGATGAAGCTAATTGGAGGATGTGGCCGGACCGCACTAGTGGCCATACGTGTAATGGCGGCCGTGGCACTGAAGGGGTTAACCCCTAGTGCCCGGCGCCATTATGGGGACTATGGGCGCTTGGTGCCAATTTTAAATGTATAGGGCGCTAGGCGCCAGGTGTTTAATATGTTTCAAAGAAATGTATTTTTAAATCTGTGCCGTGGTCCCGGACCTCTCCGGCGACCGCGACAGTGAGGAGAGCCGATGTGTGGGCGCTGAGGTCCGGGAGCTACGCTCCCGTCACCTCAGTGCTGCGGAGGGAGAGCCGCTGCAAGCGGGAGAGCCGCAGCCGCTGCAGTGCTCTCTGTGGGTGCCGCCGCTGGGGGCCGGGAGCTCTGCTCCCAGCGCCTCTGCCCGTCGAAGGAGGGCAGCCGGGACGAACGTCCCGGGCTGCTGGGCGGCAGGGGGGTGCGCCGCAGCCCGTCTCCCCGCCGGACGCTGCGGCGAGACCACAGGATTCAGCGCTGCATACAGGGGACCGGGCTAGCCGGCTCCCTGCACGGCTAGGGCACCAGAGCGCGCCGCTCATGGGGGACCGGGCTAGCCGGCTCCCTAGCGGCGGGGGGGTGAGCAGGATGGTGAGTGCTGGGGTCCGGGAGCTACGCTCCCGGCACCTCAGCGCTGCCAAAGACACAGAGCCACGGCGGCCGGGACAAGTGTCCCGGGCTGCCGGGCTTTAGATCAGGGGGGTACGCCGCACCGTGCGGCAAGGCCAGTGAATGAGTGCCACACTGGGGGGACAGGGAGAGCCAGCTCCCTGGACCCCAGTGGCGGGCATTGAAGGCAGGCTGGAGGATGGGGGAAGCCAGCCCCATACCTCCAGCACAGACAGAGCCCTAGCAGCCAGGCTGCAGGGCTAGGGGACAGTATTTAGAAAAACAAAAACATTGTTTTAAATGTAATAACATATATAGTGTGTTGTAAGGCACTGCAGTGCCTAGGTATGTGGAGCCTGTGCAGAGCACAGGCTCAGTGTATATGTAAAGGGAGACACATGTGTGTAAATGTAATGTATTTAAAGGTAAATTGCACTTATTTGGTTGTGTGTCCCAGGAGGGGGAACTCCATGGCTGTGCAGGCGGATGGATTCCCCCAGACCTTTTCCCCAAAAACTGAATACTTTTCCTTCCAGCCTCACACTTGAAAGTGGCATTGGAAGAGAGAGGAGAAGCTCGGCTTTGAAACAAGCTGAGTGGTTTTCTGGAGCTCCATAGGGATCACCCGTAGTGGCCAGGAAACCCTGACCGGGGATCTAGGCTGCCCAGCTCTGGAGCCCAAATCCAGGCTGCAGGCAGTGGGCTAGGTCCCGGGCAGGTTTCTGGAAGTCAGTTTAGGCGGGAAAACTTCCCCCAGCCTAGACTGAACGGCACCGGGGCGTATCCTGATCCTCCAGGATGGGACAGACAAAGGAGAGTGACCACTCCCCACTGTCCATAGAGAACAATCTTAGCTGTGCATGTGACCAAGGCATGCACAGCCCATGGGTAAACATTGATTGGTTGTACACCACAGGGCAGGCTTACCCCCTGTGGTAATGTGTATTGGAGTAGGATAAAAGGAGGGCAGTTGCCCCATGAAAATTGTATTTGTACCATCTTCATTCTGCTGGAACATCTTGCTGTATTGCTGTTGCCCCTAGCAATAGGGAAGAGTCTTTTTTAAGACTATTATTGAGCAAATAAACATCATCTGCCTCAAGAAGATTGTTTCATCTTGTAACCTACAGGGTTATGCCAAACATAGCCCCGTCCTCCGGCTGTCCAGGGAAGCACCTAACGTCTCCAAGTTCCGCCTTCCGCCAGCTACCGGTAGAGGCCTAGCAAGGATTCGTCAACACCGCACAGGTGTGGTAACGCAGTGTGTCGGCACATACAGAGCAGAACCGTGGTTCCAAATGCCACGGCGGGTTAGGAGTTTGGGGGTGGCAGCATAAACCCGCCCACAGCGCAGTGGGTGGAGTCAGTAACAGGCTGTTACTGACGGTATGCGGGAATCCCCTATGTGGTCAGGTCCCGTGTGACCTAACCTTCCATTCTGTGCACAGGATACGGGACGCGAAAGCGGTGAGTGTTATCGTACGTAACCGTCCTGTCACAGAAATTGGTGGCATAGGGGTGGGATCATCCCAGGCGGCTTTTCGGTCACCCGATTGGAGAGCCGAGTTACTCAGGAGAGGAGCTACTGCAGCGCAGGAGAACGCACAAGATGACGGACTTCAGCGGAACGTCTAAGGCGATCTGGAGATCGTGTGCCAGGAGAAGGGTGTGGATATCCCTTTCAACGCGTCCAGAAGCGTCATGAAGGCGGCGCTCATGAGCTTGAAGGAGTCCCATCGGGCGGAGGAGGAGAGCACTGACGGTGAGACCCACAAGCCCCGCCCCTTCTAGCAGCAGCAATGTTTCCCAGCAATCCCTAGCAGGGCCAGGATGCCAACGTCCCAGGGGGGGCCGCACGTATAGCCTAGCGGATCGGCTAGCGGAATTGGGGGAAAGGGCAACGGAGCAAGAACGCTTGATCATCATCCAGATGTGGCGTGATGAGCGGGCACCACAGGCCGTGGTACCCCGGGAGCCGTTGTCAGCTGTTGTACACAGATCAGGACGCGTTAAGTTTGCCAAGTTTGCAGACAGTAATGGGGACATTGATGGACATTTACAAGTTTTTGAAAGAACTTGTAAACTACACGATTTACCCAAGTCGGAGTGGGTGAGACACCTTGTTCCCACTCTGCATGGAGAGGAATTGGAGGCCTATCGAGGAGTGGCCACGGAGGACTGTGGGGATTACGACGAAGTTGCGAAGGCCCTCCTCCAGCGATTCTTCATCACTCCAGAGTCTTACAGGAAGAAGTTCAGAGACTTGCCCAAGAATCCTAGCAGCACCCATGAGCAGTTCGCCACCCAGCTGCGGCAGTACGTGGTGAAGTGGGTGAAGGATTCTGGAGCCACTACATGGGACGCACTGATTGACCTGATCTGCAGGGAGTAGTTCTACCGCAGGTGCGCCCCAGAAGTGAAGGAGTGGGTGCTAGACCGGGAGCCCCCCAGCTTAAAGATGGCTGCCCAGTTAGCAGACAAGTATGTGGCAATTCGGCAACAGGGGCAGAAGCGCCCAGCCAGCAGCCAGCTCCAAAAGACTGTACCACCAAGGGGACCCCCCTCTTCAGCTCATCACCCCCAAAGACAAGCATCTTCCAACCCGGGTGCTCTTGGCCAGCAACCGCACCGCAGCGTCCCTGCAACTGATCAGAGATCATCGGTGCCACGACTGGAGAAGAAGTGCTACGGCTGTGGAAAAATCGGACATCTGAGGATGAACTGTCCTGCATCCCAAGCACCCCAGACTCGTGCCCCAAATCCGAGTGCTGGAGCCCGGATCGCATGTTTGACGAGAGGAGATGAGCCTACAGAGACTGTTCCCCCTCAAGTCAGTCCGATGGAGTGTGGCGGGAAACAGGTGCACTCTGCGGAGAGAGTCACCTGCATGGCCAAACAGCCCCTACACAACATGTGGAGGCACCTGCAGCCGGTCCACGTGGGACCCCTGCAGGGGGAAGGCCTAAGAGACTCTGGGGCCTCAATCACTGTGGTGAGCCCCCACCTTATAGATCCTGCTGCAGTATTGCAGGGTCGCACTGCCAAGGTCACCCTGGCAGATGGAACGGAGAAAGAGGTTCCCATGGCAAGAGTCTACCTGGACTGGGGAGCTGGACCAGAGTTGCGAGAAGTTGCCGTCATGGATGGTCTCCCAACTGATGTGGTCCTGGGAAATGATCTGGGTGGTGGGATCATCACCAAGTTTGCTGGCGCCATTCCCCGGAGTCAAGTCCCACGATCACCATTGACATCAGCTACTCCAGCCCAGCCCAGCCGAAAAGACTACAGCTGCTAGACAACTGCCAGCACAGCCAACCACAGCATCAACCAGCCCAGAGGAAAAGATTACAGCGGCTAGATCGGTACATTGACCCCGCGTGCCTTTTGCCTCTGGTATGCCTACGTCCCCTAGCAACACAGAGGATGTTGGTTCCAGCTCGTTTGATCCTGTGGGGGTGCCCAATGATGCTCCTGACCCAAGTGGTTTGCCAACTCCGGCGGTGAGTATGAGAAACCACACTGACTTTTCCATGACTGACCCCTACCAGACTGACCCTAGTAGTCCCCACTTAGATCCCCCTGTAGTGTGTCCCAATTTAGGAGAGATTGAGGGCCAAAGGCAGGAGTTTAGGGAGGTTCAACTCTCTGACCCATCCCTGAAAGGCATGAGGCGCCACTCTGGCAGCGGCCTTGACAGGGTTGGGGCAGGAAGTTTGACCTGGCGGGAAGGGTTAAGGTACAGGATAGACCAGATAGGGAACGTGTCCAACTGGTCCCCCCAGGGAACTTTCCTGCGCAACCGGTGTCGGTTGCCAGCGAAACCCCTTTTGACAGTAACCCGGAGACAGACCGTACCCTGAAGTGCCAGTCACAGAGCTTACCCTGGTCTGGAATGTCGGATGACGCCCAGACCAACTGTAAGGCTAGTGCCATGCGTTGGCAGCTGGGGCACTCCAGCGGTTGTGTTGTCTCTGGGCCTCTGCGCATAGGAGAACCTTTACAGCAAGTTGCTGTGGACATAGCAGGTCCCCTGCCTGTGCGCAGTAGATTGGGGAAGACACGCAGCCTCCCTGTAGTGGATGCCACACAGGATCCATAGGCTGGTGGTCTGGCCGCCATCACTGTGGCACAGGTAGCGGACGAGGAGGAAGATGTAGGCCTAGGTGACAGGGTAGGTTTCCCGAGTCATAGGTCGACAGAGGAGGATTGGAGGGCAGGTGTGACAGTATGGTCAGACAGTTGCCAGATAGGTATGACGGAGGTGCAGTGCCTGGGGCACCATGTGGGAGGAGACAGGGGTAGGACCAAACCAGAGGGGTGGAGGCAACCAGAGGCTGTCCCCGACCCACATCAACCAGACAGGTACTGACCTTAGAACCTGTAAGGCCCTACGGACACGTTGTCATTGACTTTAGTCCTGTAGTGAACCCCTTTACAGAGATGGCTAGGAAGGGCATTCCCAAGTCAGTGGACTTTGCACCCGCTTGCGAGTTGGCATTCCAGTCATTGAAGGAGGCTCTGGTACCCGCTCCAGTGATGGCGCACATTCTTGACCAGGACTGTGTTTTATGAACTACTGCGCCACTTCACGGACTGGGAGCAGTACTGAGCCAGGAGGAGCCATATGGGTAGGAGTACCCTGTGGCCTGTTTGAGCAGAATACTGCTATTGTGGGAGATGGGGTATGCCACAATTGGGACACCTTAGGTGGCACTTGTGTGTAACTGGCCCCCCACCGTGGTGACTTACCACCCACGTGTTAGGTGGCTGCAACCTACCTTGGGGAAATTGGACAGACTTTTGTGGTGGAGCCTTGAACTTGGACTTCAGGTGGACTATTTGATCATTGTGCACCCACGAAGAGAGGCCCACTGCACTATGGATGAACTGTCTAGGCCGGAGCCTACATCCCCCAGGTAGCATCCCCTTCAACCCAACAGACTGCGGGACCAGGAGTCAAATCGTTGGGACATGGCTCCCTGGTTTCCCGCTTGAATTGGGGGGGGGAGGAGTGTGGCCAGACCGCAGTAGTGGCCACACGTGTAATGGCGGCCGTGGCACTGAAGGGCTTAACCCCTAGTGCCCGGCGCCATTATGGGGACAATGGGCGCTTGGCGCCAATTTTAAATGTATAGGGCGCTAGGCGCCAGGTGTTTAATATGTTTCAAAGAAATGTATTTTTAAATCTGTGCCGCGGTCCCGGACCTCTCCGGCGACCGCGACAGTGAGGGAGCCCCCCGGCGCGCTGATCTGTGTGTGCGCGCCGGGGGAGAGGAGAGCCACTGTGTGGGCGATGAGGTCTGGGAGCTATGCTCCCGGCACCTCAGCGCTACGGAGGGAGAGCCGCTGCAGGCGGGAGAGCTGCTCCAGCTGAGCTCCCGGCGCCTCAGCCCATCGGAGGTGGCCAGCCACGGCAGCCGGGACGAACGTCCCGGGCTGCTGGGCGGCAGGGGTGTGCGCCGCAGCCCGGCTCCCCGCCGGACGCTGCTGCGAGGCCACAGGATTCAGCGCTGCATACAGGGGACCGGGCCAGCTGACTCCCTGCGCGGCGAGGGCACCAGAGCGCGCCGCTCATGGGGGACCGGGCTAGCTGGCTCCCTAGCGGCGGAGGGTGAGCAGGATGGTGAGTGCTGGGGTCCGGGAACTACGCTCCCGGCACCTCAGCGCTGCCAAAGACACAGAGCCACGGCGGCCGGGACAAGTGTCCCGGGCTGCCGGGCTTTAGATCAGGGGGGTGCGCCGCACCGTGCGGCGAGGCCAGTGAATGAGTGCCACACTGGGGGGACAGGGAGAGCCAGCTCCCTGGACCCCAGTGGCGGGCATTGCAGGCAGGCTGGAGGATGGGGGAAGCTAGCCCCATACCTCCAGCACAGACAGAGCCCTAGCAGCCAGGCTGCAGGGCTAGGGGACAGTATTTAGAAAAACAAAAACATTGTTTTAAATGTAATAACATATATAGTGTGTTGTAAGGCACTGCAGTGCCTGGGTATGTGGAGCCTGTGCAGGGCACAGGCTCAGTGTATATGTAAAGGGAGACACGTGTGTGTAAATGTAATGTATTTAAAGGTAAATTGCACTTACTTGGTTGTGTGTCCCAGGAGGGGGGAATACATGGCTGTGCAGGCTGATGGATTCCCCCAGACCTTTTCCCCAAAAACTGAATACTTTCCCTTCCAGCCTCACACTTGAAAGTGACATTGGAAGAGAGAGGAGAAGCTCGGCTTTGAAACAAGCTGAGTGGTTTTCTGGAGCTCCATAGGGATCACCCGTAGTGGCCAGGAAACCCTGACCGGGGATCTAGGCTGCCCAGCTCTGGAGCCCAAATCCAGGCAGTGGGCTAGGTCCCGGGCAGGTTTCTGGAAGTCAGTTTAGGCGGGAAAACTTCCCCCAGCCTAGACTGAACGGCACCGGGGCGTATACTGATCCTCCAGGATGGGACAGACAAAGGAGAGTGACCACTCCCCACTGTCCATAGAGAACAATCTTAGCTGTGCATGTGACCAAGGCATGCACAGCCCATGGGTAAACATTGATTGGTTGTACACCACAGGGCGGGCTTACCCCCTGTGGTAATGTGTATTGGAGTAGGATAAAAGGAAGGCAGTTGCCCCATGAAAATTGTATTTGTACCATCTTCATTCTGCTGGAACATCTTGCTGTATTGCTGTTGACCCTAGCAATAGGGAAGAGTCTTTTTTAAGACTATTATTGAGCAAATAAACATCATCTGCCTCAAGAAGATTGTTTCATCTTGTGACCTACAGGGTTATGCCAAACATAGCCCCGTCCTCTGGCTGTCCAGGGAAGCACCTAACGTCTCCAAGTTCCGCCTTCCGCCAGCTACCGGTAGAGGCTTAGCAAGGATTCGTCAACACCGCACAGGTGTGGTAACGCAGTGTGTCGGCACATACAGAGCAGAACCGTGGTTCCAAACGCCACGGCAGGTTAGGAGTTTGGGGGGTGGCAGCATAAACCCGCCCACAGCGCAGTGGGTGGAGTCAGTAACAGGCGGTTACTGACGGTAAGCGGGTATCCCCTATGTGGTCAGGTCCCGTGTGACCTAACCTTCCATTCTGTGCACAGGAGACGGGACGCGAAAGCGGTGAGTGCTTTCGTACGGAACCGTCCTGTCACAGAGGGTGACATTAGGTGCAATGCTTGGACGGGTGGAGTATCCTAATCCTTGAGACACTGGCGTTTCTATAATGGGTGCAGTGTGTGCGGTGCACACGGGCCCCTGAGTCCAGAGGGGGCCCCCACCGCACACACTGCACCCATTTGTAAAATACTTACCCCTCCGAAGTCCAGCGCCGGCATCTGCAGCGCCGCTAGAACACAGTGAAAATGGCCCAGCGGCCATTTTCACGGCGTTCTGTGCATGCGCAGTAGAGAGATCTCAGGGAAAATGGCCGCCGCGCCATTTTCCCGGAGATCTGCACATGCGGAGTAGAGTCTGAGCCCTCTAGTGCTCAGACTCTACGGCGCTCCGGGCAGAGAGGAGGGGGCTGACCACAGGCCTCCTCCTCTCTTAAAACGCCCCTGCCTTGAGAATAGGGGGTAATGAGAAAACAAATATCAGCAAAGGATCGATGGGAACATGTATCCCATATGGATTAAATTAAAGAAAGACTACTATATGAAATAAGGGGTGTGGTATGATATACCGACAGACGGGATGCCAGCTGTCAGTATACCAACAGCGGCATCCCATCTGCCGGTGTACCGGCAGTGGGTCCCCTCGCGGGCTCGCCGCGCTCACCACGCATCTGGCCCAGGTTCTATTCCCACTCGGTTGATGGCGTTGTCCCATCAGCCAAGTGGGAATTACTTGGGTGGGTCCAACCTCCTGTAAAATGTTGGATGTCGGGATTCCAGCTTCGGTCTCCTGAACTCCGGGATCCTGACCGCCGACGTTTTGAATACATCCCACAATAAGGCCGCCTGCCAAACTAACCTGTGTGGCTATCCTTCTGATGCTGTAGCACATCAGCCTCATGGTTCAATGTGCTGTGCGTAGTTACGCTCTTATTCATAGCCAGCGTTGCCATCAGATATTGTGGGGCCCGGGACTGACACAGTAGGGAGGGCCCACCTGCTACCTGCATAGCACTGCTGTAACACGTGGCTATCTAACTTATTATCACCAGTGTGTCCAGTTGGCCACATTCATGCTTTAATTAATTGTCCAAGCTGAAAGTGTAGGACAAGAGCAGAAGATTGCCTATATCCACCACGTTATACCGCAGGTAGGGATTTCTGCTCCCTACTTTGCTAGGGACGCCTTCACTCTTCCTGTCTCCTCCTTGTAGCTCCGCTGTCCTCTTCCTCCTTAAACCCATGAGGTGATCTAGGTGGCTCCCACCGACACTGGTTTTTGCACAATGCAGAGGACTTTTTATATTTTTCTTTTTTACTTTTTGCTGTTAATTTAATATTTACAAGAGTTTATTCATAGGTTGCCATCCCTTGTATATTATATGATAGCCATATTATCTACAGTTGATTATCTCGATTGATTTAACTTTTGCATCACACTTAACTGTCATTATCAACCCTATGGGTTTATTTTGGGGGGGGGTTAGTGCTGAATTATGATATTATGCATTGCCATCTACATGTCCGTTTATGGTTTATACTTTAAGCCCTGTTGCTTGTGACAGATGTTTTCATAAGCATCAGCAGTTGCCTGATTGATAGCCGTTGTAAAATGCAGTAACAGCAAGGATCTGTGGTCGGGTGTTTCTGTTACACCAAGGCTCGGGCAGTCCAGCTGCGGTTTTCTTCTTTGTTCCGAATTCTTGCCAGACATCCAGTGGGGGCTGAGCAGTGTGGTAACAGCAACCGTCATACTGTCAAGAATAAAAGTGAAAGCAGGAGCTTATGGTCAACAGGAAAAGACTGGGAGCTTTCTCTTTGTGTTCTGCTGGCCAGAGGATCACACGTGGGAGTGCAGTGACGGAGTACTCTGGCACCTTGAGAAGCCAGGGTTGGGGAAGATTTATGCTGGGTTATTGAGGTTAAGAACCATACTTCACATTGGATTCCAGGAATGTGAGATTCAAAGGCATCTTCCAGGAACTTGGAACATGAGACGGAGGAAAAGATAATCCTAAAGTGGAGTAACTGGTACTTAGGCATATTGGGTCCACGGAATCCATCTTCTGCCTATTACAGAGGGAGTTTTAAGCACATTTTTAAAAATGACACTTCTTCTAAAACGTTTGTTGTCCATCATTTGAAGGGGGAGATGTAATAGCCCTTCCCGGAAGTGCAATAGCGGCTCTGGTCTACTAGTTTAGGGTGACAATTGAATATCACACACACAGGGCTGATCCTGAGCTGTTTCAGTTGTGGGCAACGGCAGAAGCCAGATTTACCACCTCATGCGGGATTCCATTCAGCTAACGGGGGTATCCGTGGGGCTGCAAGAGATCATCTGTACCGCCTATTGATTTTACGCAAGAAACGGGCTATCCTTTCCCATATGCGTGACTTGTATGGAGTTTTTCACACACGTCCCCAACACTCTCATAAGACACATAAGGGCTCGCTGTATGGAAGAGGCAGAGCTGCGGAAGGCATGGGGTTATCCCAGTAAATCATAGTTTTTTGCTTCAAATACCTTCAGTTTGGACAACTTCCTAAAACAAAATATATATATTTTTTAATATATAGTTGTGGAATTTTTGCAAACAAATTATGCATACATAACAAACACTGATACAAGGATGAATTATAAACTTTAGTTACAAATTCCCCGTGAAGGCAGGGCCGGCTCCAGGCCTACTAGCGCCCTGAGCGAGAACATTTAAAAGTGCCCCCCCCCCCCATAGGCGCGCGCGCTCCTGGAAAAGTGGGCGTGGCCTCGTAACTTCATATCATCAAACTCTAAATATATTTTCACACCCCCTCTACGCACACAATTAGCAGCCTTACACATAACAGCCACAGTAGTGTTCCTTACACACAATGTCTCCAGTATAGTGCCAGATACACATAATGTGCAGTGCCAGATAGACATGATATGCCCCCCAGCAGTGCCAGATAGACATGATATGCCCCCCAGCAGTGCCAGATAGACATGATATGCCCCCCAGCAGTGCCAGCTACACATGACATGCCCCCCAGCAGTGCCAGATAGACATGATATGCCCCCCAGCAGTGCCAGATAGACATGACATGCCCCCCAGCAGTGCCAGATAGACATGATATGCCCCCCAGCAGTGCCAGATAGACATGATATGCCCCCCAGCAGTGCCAGATAGACATGACATGCCCCCCAGCAGTGCCAGATAGACATGATATGCCCCCCAGCAGTGCCAGATAGACATGACATGCCCCCCAGCAGTGCCAGCTACACATGACATGCCCCGCAGCAGTGCCAGCTTCACATGACATGCCCCCCAGCAGTGCCAGCTACACATGACATGCCCCGCAGCAGTGCCAGCTTCACATGACATGCCCCGCAGCAGTGCCAGCTTCACATGACATGCCCCGCAGCAGTGCCAGCTTCACATGACATGCCCCCCAGCAGTGCCAGCTACACATGACATGCCCCCCAGCAGTGCCAGCTACACATGACATGCCCCCCAGCAGTGCCAGCTACACATGACATGCCCCCCAGCAGTGCCAGCTACACATGACATGCCCCGCAGCAGTGCCAGCTACACATGATAGTGTTCACTTTTTAGGGTAGGTTGCTGATCACAGGGAGGGCACATTTTTAAGTTAGGAGGGCAAAATGATGTACATACTGTAATGCTTGTTGTTCCCATACCTATATGCTAAAGCATGGACAGTGCGCAAAAAATTAAGGGAAGTTACTTCATGGGGAAGGTACGTGGCCACATAATAGTGGCAATTCGCATTACACCTCACAGTAGTGCAGCTAATACACACTGCACCAGGTAGAACCTCCTATACACTTTGCGCCAGGCAGAGCACGTTAGACACATTGCCTAGCCACAGACACCTAGCAGGAACACTACATGACATGCCCCCCAGCAGTGCCAGCTACACGTGACATGCCCCCCAGCAGTGCCAGCTACATGGGACATGCCCCCCAGCAGTGTCCGCTACACATGACATGCCCCCCAGCAGTGCCAGCTACACGTGACATGCCCCCCAGCAGTGTCAGCTACACATGACATGCCCCCCAGCAGTGCCAGCTACACGTGACATGCCCCCCAGCGGTGCCAGCTACACGTGACATGCCCCCCAGCAGTGCCAGCTACATAAATGGCCACACAGTGGCAGATCTACCCCCACAGTACAGATACATAAATGCCCCCACAGTGCCAGATACATAAATGCCCCCACAGTGCAGATATGCCTCCACAGTGCCAGATACATAAATGCCCCCACAGTGCCAGATACATAAATGCCCCCACAGTGCCAGATATGCCCCCACAGTGCCAGATATGCCCCCACAGTGCAGATATGCCCCCACAGTGCAGATATGCCCCCACAGTGCCAGATACATGAATGCCCCCACAGTGCCAGATACATGAATGCCCCCACAGTGCCAGATACATGAATGCCCCCACAGTGCCAGATACATACGGGCCCCCACAGTGCCAGATTCATAAGTGCCCCCACAGTGCCAGATACATAAATGCCCCCAGTGCCAGATGCATAAATGCCCCCACAGTGCCAGATACATAAATGCCCCCAGTGCCAGATGCATAAATGCCCCCACAGTGCCAGATACATAAATGCCCCCAGTGCCAGATGCATAATTGCCCACAGTGCCAAACATGTCCCCACAGTGCCAGATATAAAAATGGCAGGTATTTAAAATCTGTGCATTTACCGGAAGCGTAACTGTTAAACTATAAATCAGAGTATACCATGACCTTTAAGAGGGTTAAAGTGCTATCATAGGTTTTCTGTAGAGGAACCAGTCCGTTGATTAACATACTTGGGAACCGTGCCTGGGTGGGGGAATGCAGCAAAGCTATTTATGGGCCCCATTTCTGATAGAACTTTATCACCTTTTGTTCCATGCCTGGGAGAGTAGATAGTCTATTGTAGTACATGAAACGCTGCAATATGTATATTACATCTTGGACATTGGGTCTTGTGTTTAAAAACCAATGTTTCATGATCACTTTCTTCGCCACCGTAACCACTAAGGCCAGAAAAGGTGTACATTGTTTTCATTTCAGCATCTAGGTGCCAGGTGGAAAAGTTGGCAGATAATAGGGCCAAAGGGTCCAGCGTAAGACAGATGTGGATGATTGTATTTAGGCCACTTCCTGAAATGTTTAAATGTATATTTCTGAATTTTGTTTGTCAATCTTTCATACAGTTTTGTGATTATCATAGTTTTTCTACTTAACCGTTGGAAATACACGGTCGAGTCGCATTACTATGACCACCAGCTAATAGCCAGAATAACCGCCATGTGCGGCACGGACAGCAGCTGGACGGGCTGAACTGTCGTTTTCGACACACGTCTGGTGGCCCCCAGGTTCTTTCTGACGGCGAGCTGCTCCACTGTAGCGTGTCGATTGTCCCTCACGCACCTTAATAGCCGAAGTTCTCCTCTCACATCAATGGCACCTGATGCTCCGCAGTTTCCACATCGGTTATTCGCAGTGGTGCCATTTGTCCAGTCACGATACACTCTCACCACAGCAGCATGTGAACAGTTCACAGACTGCGCTGTTGCAGAAATACTGCCGCCCGTGGCCCGAAAAAAACGGTAATCATCCGTTTTTGCACGATAAAATGCTCCTTATACCCATGACAGCAATGAGTGATATATGTGCAGACAGACTATCGCACAACTTATATACCCACCAAGCCAGAGCACGACACGTGACGCACTTCACGGGCTACGCACTGCCGACGTCAGATGTAGGAGGTGGTCATAATAATACGACTTGACCGTGTAGATGGCACTAAATATGAGGTTAATTATTTTCTTCAAATAGTTGATATTACTGCTCAAGGTGAAAGGCGGTAATGACGCAATTGGTAGTGACATTGGTGGAAACCAGGAGAGTGTGGATGACGATACCGGTCAGATCATGGCGTTGATTGCAATGCCTGATACTGGACTAAACTGTAATAGGAGAATTTGTCACGGTATAAGATATTTAGATGAGCTTCAGGGAGTGGAGGTTTCACATTTTGGGTTGGAGAGAATTATGAGAACATTGGGAGGTGCCCAGATCGGGAAGCGGGCAGACTGACATGGCGGTGACCGCATTATTCCTACTGTCAGCATTTTGACCAGAAAAATGCTTTACTGAATGTCACGCCAGACACCGGAATTTTTTACAAAGTGCACGCAAATCGGGCTGGACGCCATGACCACAGGATGCTGGGACTGTCCCCTGATCAGGGCTGTCTCTCTGAAATTGGGGCAGTTGGAGGTATACGGTTGACAGATTCAACAACAACGAAAAATTACTGTGGGGAGTGGGATTTTTTTATACATCTTTGTATTCATGTTATATGCACAATCCATCCTTTATATATGATAAATGAATTGGGTGATATTTGTTTGAAAGGCAAATGAATAGACTGAGGTTTTAACTCAAAGGGGGGTATTCTATTGTTTGAATAGTCACTTGGGTGTCTGTTTTTTTCCTATCTAATAGACAGGAAATAACAGACACCCAACCGACTTTTCAAATATTTGAATTCCCCCCAAATAATACATTGAGAAGACTGTGAAGCGGTCACAGTCATCAGTCTCCTGTGAAAGTAGAAGAAATGTGGATGTCTAATCTGCAGTGTTACACTGGGGGACACCAGCTTTACACTGTATACCGGAAACTGGTGTCATCGTGGAATTAATGGACTTGGCTGGTGTTCTGGAGCAGCTGGTTAAACATTCTGTTTCCCAGCGTGGTCTAGAAACAAATTGCATTGTCTACTGTCTTGCTATTTTCTGTAAGCTATGTAATCCATACGTGACTACTAGCACTTACTGGTGTGAACCATAAAATGAAAATCCATGGTCTAGTGTTGGTCTGACATTCCACAGCAGCACTGTTACTATGTAAAGCGGCACCTCACACATACTCTTTGGGACAATGCATTGATGTCAGCGGCCCACCCCTACGTTTGAATCCTCCAATCCACACAGTACATTTATGCACTGCAAGTTTTCAAAGCTGTCAAACTCCACTTCTATAGAGAAGCGTCCCCCCTCCTTATAGTGTGATGTAGCCGGGGTAAGACATAAGCACTCCAGTTATTTCATGTATATTATTCATTATTTACAAAGTAGTTCTAAGAATTTCAAATAGAGATGCAGCATCGGATTATTCCGGTGAGAGTCTAGCTCGCAGGTTCAGAACAATATGGAAGGTATCCTGGGTGTGTGTTAGAATCGGGACCCTGCTAAATATGAGGTACAGGTAATGGTGGAGCCGGTACCGGGGGTGGAATGGGAGTGGTGTTAGTGCTTTTTAAGTGGTGAGCTCTTTTAATTGTACTAAGCCTTAAAAAGTGATACATTTCACAGTGATAAAGTAGCAGCCAATCAGCTCCAAACTGCCATGTTACAGGCTGGGTTTGAAAAAATGACAGTTAGGAGCTGGTTGGTACATCTGGCTGAAAGTCTTTTAAAGATATTTCTCTAACGTCCTAGTGGATGCTGGGAACTCCGTAAGGACCATGGGGAATAGCGGGCTCCGAAGGAGGCTGGGCACTCTAGAAAGATCTTAGACTACCTGGTGTGCACTGGCTCCTCCCACCATGACCCTCCTCCAAGCCTCAGTTAGATTTCGTGCCCGGCCGAGGTTGGATGCACACTAGGGGCTCTCCTGAGCTCTTAGAAAGTTATAGTCTTAGAATTTGTTATTTTCAGTGAGACCTGCTGGCAACAGGCTCACTGCAGCGAGGGACTAAGGGGAGAAGAAGCGAACTCGCCTGCTTGCAGCCGGATTGGGCTTCTTAGGCTACTGGACACCATTAGCTCCAGAGGGATCGACCGCAGGCCCAGCCTTGATGTTCGGTCCCGGAGCCGCGCCGCCGTCCCCCTTACAGAGCCAGAAGCAAGAAGATGGTCCGGAAAATCGGCGGCATGAAGACTCTGTCTTCACCAAGGTAGCGCACAGCACTGCAGCTGTGCGCCATTGCTCCTCTCACACACTTCACACTCCGGTCACTGAGGGTGCAGGGCGCTGGGGGGGGCGCCCTGAGGCAGCAATAAAAACACCTTGGCTGGCTAAAATACCTCAATATATAGCCCCAGGGGCTATATATGAGGTAAATACCCCTGCCAGAATTCCATAAAAAACGGGAGAATAGGCCGCGAAAAAGGGGCGGAGCCTATCTCCTCAGCACACTGGCGCCATTTTTCCCTCACAGCTCGGCTGGAGGGAAGCTCCCTGGCTCTTCCCTGCAATTCTACAGTACAGTAAGAGGGAAAAGAGAGGGGGGGCATTAAAATTGGCACTGTATACAGTATATTATATAAAAGCTATTAGGGACATAACTCAGTTAGTCCCTGTATATATATAGCGCTCTGGTGTGTGCTGGCATACTCTTACTCTGTCCCCCCAAAGGGCTTTTGTGGGTCCTGTCCTCGTTTAGAGCATTCCCTGTGTGTCTGCGGTGTGTCGGTACGGCTGTGTCGACATGTTGAATGAGGAGGCTTATATGGTGACAACAGAGGCCGATATATGTGATGTCGCCCCCTGTGGGGCCGACACCAGAGTGGATGGATAGGTGAAAGGTATTAACCGACAGTGTCAACTCCTTACATAAAAGGGTGGATGACGTAACAGCTGTGGGACAGCCGGCTTCGCAGCCCGCGCCTGCCCAGGCGTCTCAAAGGCCATCAGGGGCTCAAAAACGCCCGCTCTCTCAGACAAGAAGCAGGATGGCGATGGCAGAAGCCACAAGGATTCTCCGATAGGCGGAAAATCATGTGTTAGCACTGTCAGCAGTGTTCATTCCCGGAGTGGACAACTGGGAAGCAGATCTTCTCAACAGACACGACCTCCACCCGGGAGAATGGGGGACTTCCTCCAGAAGTCTTCCAATAGGATTGTACACCATTGGGAAAGGCCACAGGTGGACATGATGGCGTCCCGCCTCAACAAAAAGCTATAAAAGATATTGCACCAGGTCAAGGGACCCTCAGGCGATAGCTATGGACGCTCTGGTAACACCGTGGGTGTACCAGTCGGTTTATGTGTTCTCCCCTCTGCCTCTCATACCAAAGGTACTGAGAATAATAAGAAGGCGAGGAGTAAGAACGATACTCGTGGATGGCCAAGAAGAGCTTGGTACCCAGAACTTCAAGAATTTATATCAGAGGACCCATGGCCTCTGCCACTCAGACAGGACCTGCGGCAGCAGGGGCCCTGTCTGTTCCAAGACTTACCGCGGCTGCGTTTGTCGGCATGGCGGTTGAACGCCGGATCCTGAAGGAAAAGGGCATTCCGGAGGAAGTCATTCCTACGCTTACTAAAGCCAGGAAAGAGGTTACAGCAACTCATTATCACCGCATATGGCGAAAATATGTTGCATGGTGTGAGGCCGAAAGGGCCCCAACAGAGGAATTTCAACTAGGTCGATTTCTGCATTTCCTGCAAGCAGGAGTGACTATGGGCCTTAAATTGGGTTCCATTAAGGTACAGATCTCGGCTCTGTCGATTTTCCTTCAAAAAGAACTAGCTTCAGTACCTGAAGTTCAGACATTTAAAAAAGGAGTGCTGCAGAGTCAGCCCCCGTTTGTGCCTCCTGTGGCACCTTGGGATCTCAACGTGGTGTTGAGTTTCTTAAAATCACATTGGTTTGAACCACTAAAAACTGTGGATCTGAAATATCTCACGTGGAAGGTGGTTATGTTATTGGCCTTGGCTTCTGCCAGGCGAGTATCAAAGTTGGCGGCTTTGTCTTGTAAAAGCCATTATTTGATTTTCCATATGGATAGGGCAGAATTGAGGACTCGTCCCCAGTTTCTCCCAAAGGTGGTGTCAGCGTTTCACCTGAACCAGCCTATTGTGGTGCCTAGGCTACTAGGGACTTGGAGGACTCCAAGTTGCTAGACGTTGTCAGGGCACTGAAAATATATGTTTCCAGAACGGCTAGAGTCAGAAAATCTGACTCGCTGTTTATCCTATATGCACCTAACAAGCTGGGTGCTCCTGCTTCTAAGCAGACTATTGCTCGTTGGATTTGTAGTACAATTCAGCTTGCACATACTGTGGCAGGCCTGCCACAGCCAAAATCTGTCAATGCCCATTCCACAAGGAAGGTGGGCTCATCTTGGGCGGCTGCCCGAGAGGTCTCGGCTTTACAACTTTGCCGAGCAGCTACTTGGTCAGGGGCAAACACGTTTGCAAAATTCTACAAATTTGATACCCTGGCTGAGGAGGACCTGGAGTTCTCTCATTCAGTGCTGCAGAGTCATCCGCACTCTCCCGCCCGTTTGGGAGCTTTGGTATAATCCCCATGGTCCTTACGGAGTTCCCAGCATCCACTAGGACGTTAGAGAAAATAAGAATTTACTCACCGGTAATTCTATTTCTCGTAGTCCGTAGTGGATGCTGGGCGCCCATCCCAAGTGCGGTTTATCTGCAATACTTGTACATAGTTATTGTTAACTAAATCGGGTTATTGTTGAGCCATCTGTTGAGAGGCTCTATTGTTTCATACTGTTAACTGTTTCATATCACGAGTTGTACGGTGTGATTGGTGTGGCTGGTATGAGTCTTACCCGGGATTCAAAATCCTTCCTTATTGTGTACGCTCGTCCGGGCACAGTACCTAACTGAGGCTTGGAGGAGGGTCATGGTGGGAGAAGCCAGTGCACACCAGGTAGTCTAAGATCTTTCTAGAGTGCCCAGCCTCCTTCGGAGCCCGCTATTCCCCATGGTCCTTACGGAGTTCCCAGCATCCACTACGGACTACGAGAAATAGAATTACCGGTGAGTAAATTCTTATTTTTCTGTCTGTCCCACAGCGGACTCTTCATCTGCTGGGGTGCTCCCGCTGGCCACTGCAATAAACATATTGATCCCGGTTAGCTGCTGGTGATTTGGTGCTTACTCTTGGCTTCTGCACTGCATAGGTGCCGCCATGTCGGACTGATCACTCTGGTTTCTTCCAATCACAGAGGGGCTAGCTTCCACCTGACCAGAGGCACCAATGACTGATCAGAGTCCTATTTAAATTCCTCACTTGCATCTGCTCATTGCCAGTACAACTTGTATCTTACTAGTACCAGCAGCTTTGCATTTAGCTTCTTTTTATGATTACTGAACCTATCGTCTGGTGCACAGTCCATTGAGCATGCTCTAGAGCTGAGAATATCGGTTTTTGTTCCCTACTTCAGTTTATCCTAGCTTGCTTCTGCCTGCTGTCCTGTGCAGTTCCACACTGCTGATCATCTCCAGACTGTAAGCTTCTGCAAATATCCTCTGCTGTCCTGTGCAGTGCCAGACTGCTTATCATCTCCACATCTAGCACCTGCATGCACTGCCCTTCACATCCTGCAGAGTGCACATACAATACCTGTGTGCATTATTATTGAGTCTGCAGAGTGCACAACCATTACATGTGTGTATTACCGCTCTTAACCTACAGAGTGCACACCCTCACCAGTGTACGCACTTTCTTCACAGAAGAGCCTACTTCTGTATACCTGCTTGCAAGTTCTTCCAGCAAGTGCCTGCTTCCATTGCAGGGCAGGATATCCGTTATTCTCGGTTTAGTGCCTCATTCAGTTTTCCAAATCAGTTCGGTGCCTATGCACTAGATTGCTTCTGTGATACCCAGGGCCGGACTGGCCATCTGGCACTTCTGGCAAATGCCAGAAGGGCCGATGGCCACGTGGGCCTGTCCAGCGGTCACTGAGACACGCTGCCGCTCAGTCCGGCGGCAGCGTGTCTCAGCTGTCAGGAGAGGAGAGCGCCCGCCAGCGCGGCTGTGTCTGGCGCGGCGGCGTATAGCGGACTTCAAACCAGCCGCCGGTTCGTGAGCCAATCAGAGCTCGCGGACCAGCAGCCAATCAGAAGCCGCCGGTCCGCGAGCTCTGATTGGCTCACGAACCGGCGGCTGGTTTGAACGAAGTCCACTATACGCCGCAGCGCCAGACACAGCCGCGCTGGCGGGCGCTCTGCTCTCCTGACTCACCCCCGTCCCTCACAGCCCGGAGGAGCAGCAGCAGTGCAGCAGCGGTAAGCAGCTGCAGCACTGGCTGCTGTGGGGACAATTGTATACCTGGCACTGTGGGGGCAATTGGCTGGCACTGTGGGGCATTTGTATACCTGGCACTGTGGGGGCATTTGTATACCTGGCACTGTGGGGCATTTGTATACCTGGCACTGTGGGGGCAATTGTTTACCTGGCACTGTGGGGGCATTTGTATACCTGGCACTGTGGGGGCAATTGTATACCTGGCACTGTGGGGGCATTTGTATACCTGGCACTGTGGGGGCATTTGTATACCTGGCACTGTGGGGGCATTTGTGGATCTGTCACTGTGGGGGCATTTGTATACCTGGCACTGTGGGGGCATTTGTATATCTGGCACTGTGGGGGCAATTGTGGATCTGGCACTGCACTATTGGGGGCATATAATGTAAATTTCGTCTCATACCGGGTGCTATAATGTAAATTTTGGCTCATACCGGGTGCTATAATGTGAATTTTGGCTCATACTGTGTGGTATAATGTGAAAGAGGCACCAGTACTAGATAGTATAAGGGGTCCTACTATTGTGGTGCATAATGCGTATAAGGGGTGTATGGTGTGGTAAACTACACTGAAGGCCACGCCCCCTTTGAGTGGCCACGCCCCCTTTTCCAGAGCGCGCCCCTTCGGCGCGCCCTTATTTACAAACTTCACATTTCCGTACCCCCACTTAAAAATTTCCACTTCAACCACTGGTTGTGTGTATTTTAATAGAAAATTATGTACGCTTGTATGTTAGAATATTAATTATATTTGTAAGAGCATAGACTAATAAGTGGGAGGAGTCAGGAATAGTAAGGGGAGGAGTCACAGAGGTGGGCCTGTGTGCTTCAAAAATGCCAGGGCCTATTTTTAGTCCCAGTCCGGCCCTGGTGATACCCCTGGATGAGGAAGAGCATTATAAAAACACCTAACTTCATTCACTCCAGTCCCAAACAGTCTTGCCTAGTGGTCCTAGTCCAAAGCCCAAACCAAACAAAGATCCTGACACAGTCTTCTGACTAAATCAGGGGGGGGGGAGTCCAAAGGACAAAAGTGGGCGCTGATTAATGAAATATTTCTAATAAAATGAGATAATGATAGTATTCAGATTGTATATATATAATATATACATATAACCATAAGTGTATATCTTTAAATTGCAAAAAACGTATCACCCTTCTGGCTGCCCACAATGGTGGACCTGGGTATCCACCATACTAATCAGAAACAAGAAGAAAATATTGTGGGCGCTCGGAGGGGATCGAATATAATAACTGCTGGTTTTGAAAAAATTAATTAATTTAGTTTATTGGTAAAAAGAATTTCTAATAAGTAGACATTATAATATGGCTAAATGCCATTAGCAATACATGTGCACAATTGAGTAATACTAATATAATAAGAACAATTTAAAACAATGATTACAAATAAAAATGACTGTGTTCTGGGCCTCAGAACTATTAAGTATACTTAGGTACCAGCTCTAATATTGTTAGTCCTTTTGCATGCAAGGCCTGTTAATGTTAGTAAAAGTTAGTATTACTTTGACTCATGCTGCACTCTGCAGGAGAAGACTGGTTTATTAATACGTAATGCTTGTTGATACTTCACCAAAAAGAAGAGCTGGTGTATGGTCTTCAGTACTGAGACTGGACGCACTTGGTGTCGATCCCGCAGCTGTCTCCTGTCCGTGGAGTAATTTCGCTCCACTCACTGGCTGTATAGCGGTCCGCTCAGCGGCGGTTCTCTTTAACAGTGCCTGGGGTAGATGGTATAGTGTGCGGTCATGAGCACTGTGCCTCAGCGAGAACGGAGACTGGGAATCACACGTGCTGTTTCTGAGTAGCAGGGGACGCTGTGATGCCGCGATGCGCGGTTTCCGGGTTCGGGGCTTCCGGCTTCCGGTTGCGGTCCACCTGCGTTCCACAGTCGTAATAGGTCACCTGACGCGTTTCTCCGCCTCCAAAGTGGGCGGTTTCATCAGAGGTAAAACCGCCCACTTTGGAGGCGGAGAAACGCGTCAGGTGACCTATTACGACTGTGGAACGCAGGTGGACCGCAACCGGAAGCCGGAAGCCCCGAACCCGGAAACCGCGCATCGCGGCATCACAGCGTCCCCTGCTACTCAGAAACAGCACGTGTGATTCCCAGTCTCCGTTCTCGCTGAGGCACAGTGCTCATGACCGCACACTATACCATCTACCCCAGGCACTGTTAAAGAGAACCGCCGCTGAGCGGACCGCTATACAGCCAGTGAGTGGAGCGAAATTACTCCACGGACAGGAGACAGCTGCGGGATCGACACCAAGTGCGTCCAGTCTCAGTACTGAAGACCATACACCAGCTCTTCTTTTTGGTGAAGTATCAACAAGCATTACGTATTAATAAACCAGTCTTCTCCTGCAGAGTGCAGCATGAGTCAAAGTAATACTAACTTTTACTAACATTAACAGGCCTTGCATGCAAAAGGACTAACAATATTAGAGCTGGTACCTAAGTATACTTAATAGTTCTGAGGCCCAGAACACAGTCATTTTTATTTGTAATCATTGTTTTAAATTGTTCTTATTATATTAGTATTACTCAATTGTGCACATGTATTGCTAATGGCATTTAGCCATATTATAATGTCTACTTATTAGAAATTCTTCTGACTAAATCGCTGGCATTTTCATTTAAGGATAAACATTTTTTTTTCTTTTTAACATCTCAGTAATGAATACGTGACAAATAAGTCTGTGAATAACATGTTGATCTGATTATAAAATTGATATGTAAAGTTTTGAGAGGAAGTATGGAGTTATGGATGCTGAGGAGTCATGTGATCAGGCCCTGTGAACATATAAAATACTGAAACCCCAGTATAGGACACAACCTCATGAGACTTTATGATAAATTTCTGGCTCAGACTTTAAGAATATCTAGAAAGTTTTCCCACGGCATGGGTGATATTTAATGTGATCCACAGTGCCCCTAGCTCCTAATAGATAGGTACAGAACAAGTGCAGTATTAATGGGGGGACTTATAAGAATGCAGACTGAGGTAAATGGGAGGTTCACACTGATTTTATTAAGGGATTTGTCTAGATTGCATAAAATATGAGCTGCAGTTAACTCTTTTACGTGTGGAACTAGTGACAATTAGTCAGCAAGGCCAGAATATAGTCTCTGTTAGAGATGCTCAAAAATTCTTACTGGTTCGGAATTCAGTTGAATTAACTGGTTTGATGTCCACGTGCATTTTCGCAATTTTAATCACTGATTGATCTTGAGTTGAATTGAATTTGTGGTTTGACATTCATGATGCATGATGCCTCATAATGGGCGGGATGTACTAATGTACATCGCCGCCCTGCGCCACGATGCTGATCGCATATGTACATATGCGATCAGCATTGCGGAGGACAGCTCTTCCGATAAGAGCTGTCCTCCGCGATGCACAGCGGCAGCCTGACTTCCAGGATTCGGCCCCAGGAGTCAGTCTGCGCATGCGCAGGGTGACGGGGGTGGCCGCAAGGCACGCTGGAAGGGATCCGATCGGATCCCTCACACAGCGCCGTGGAGAGAAGCCCGTAGGCTTCTATGGACTATCGCCAGCTAAAGCTGGCGAACCCCGCCGCGGCGCTGACCTGCCGGCCGGGGGATGGTGCATCAGGAAAATGCGGTAAACAGGGGGTTTACTGCATTTTCCGCTTAGTACATCCCGCCCAATATCACTGGTCACTTGTAAATACGTGATTGGAAGACTCCAAAGTGTACAAGGAAATATCACAATGAAGTATTGATGTCACATGGTGCCTCATGCCTCAATGAGAACACTAGTTGTTTTTGTTGTTATTATTATTATTATTATTATTATTATCCTTTATTTATATGGGGCCACAAGGGATCCGCAGCGCCCATTACACAGTACATAATCAAATGCGCAAACAAGAAAACAGCACTTACAGTTCAAGACAATATAGGACAGGTATAGAAAACCCGGGGTAAGGAGTATAATATAGTGTAAGTAAGAAAAGGAAAGGCACATGAGGAAAGAAGTCCCTGCTCGTGCGAGCTTACAATCTAAAAGATTGCTAGTGAACTGATACATTATCATTAATAATATTGATTTTATGAACCGAAGTAGTGCCGCATTTCACATTGTCACATTTTAGGGCACAGTACCCCCAATTCACATTATGACATAGTGTCCCCAGTTCATATTATGCCACACACTATATATTGTATATTGTGCCACATTACAGCGCCTCAGTTTATATTACAGTATGAAGATTATTATGCCCCACAGTTCATTTTATATCACATTACAATGAGCAGGTCCAGGGGCATAACTAGATATATTGTAGGCCCCAAGGTAAACGTTTGTAAGGGTTCCTATGTACCACCCAGTGGTAAAAAATGTCTATAATGTGTAACCATGACAGAAAAGGTGGGCCCCTCTGAGCTCTGGGCCCCATAGCAGCTGCACTCTCTGCACCTATGGTAGCTACACCCTTGGGTCAGAGGCTGGACAGGGAGTGTGAACGAGGAAAAGTACAGTTAGGTTGTGTTGCATCAAAAATAGCCACTGATAATACTCAAGTGTGCCTGTTAGGAGGGACAGGATTTGTGGGTACGCAAAACCTGATGGAAGTTGTAAGCTGATGAGGATGAGGGGCTTCATCTGTTTGGTCGAATGCAGCTAAGACGCACCGAGTAATGGACATTAATTATAATTGCTGTTTCCTACTCTGTTTTATAAGGGGAAAGCTACCCATATATTTATTAGTGTTCAGTTTGCATTTCACAGGCTCCAAGTGACTTGAGTATTCTTAGCTACACTTACCTGCCATGTACTTTAATGTTTGTTAGTTGTGTGCTGTGTATTTGAGTATTCTTAGTGAAGTCACTACTACTGCCTTATTCCTAGTGCATCTGTTGATAAATGTAGTCTGCTTACTGTCATATCTACTGTTGAATGATGACACTTAGACTATGGGGGATATCCAATTATCCCCGGTAATACATTCCATTTTTCGTATTTATTTCCGATGTTTCACCGATTTTTTAATTTTTTTTACAGGCTATCCAGATGGATCGCCTGTAAAAAAAGAAAGAAAAAAACACTTCTCCCGAAAACACACAAGTTCAGTGAAACCTGTGTGTTTTCATGTGAAACAGCCCCGTTTTCGGACGAAAGCGGGGCTGCTTCCAGGGATTCTGCTTTGCCTGCCGGAGGCAGGTGAAACTAAATCTCTGATAGGCCGGCGCGTGCCACGGCTTATCGGGGCTAATTAGCTAGCCCCAGCGGGACAATTAGCCCCAATAAAATTACCGGGGTTAATTGGATATCAACCTATGACTTAATTGTCGTTAGCGCCAGTAGGGTAAGCTGGCCGGTACTGTGACCGGCAATGGCAGGAAACCTCTTATAATTGCATGCCACTGGGATCAGTTTAGGGCGGCTTGCTTGGCATTTTCAATATGGAAGTGCAATGGTGAAGGTTTTGGGCACTCCTTTAGCCATGTTTTCTTTGGCGCTTCACGTGCTATTTTCCATCCGTCCGGGCGTGTGTTATTTAGGCTCAGGTATGGTATTCTTTTAGGATCCATGTCAGAGCCACTTGAAACACTGTCTTTTAATATAGGATTTAATTGTGAGTTGGTCTTGGCATAGTTTTCGGATGTTTTCATTTCTCCAGCGATCTATTAGTTTTACTTGTAGTATGTTTCGTAAGCGCCTCATTTGGAAATGGTCCAGTCTTGTTAGGTCATGTTTAAGGATTGTTCGTGATTCTGAACCATAAAGTAATATTGTTCTAACCGATGCGTTGAATACCTTCATTTTTGTGGCAGTGGTTCCAGAGGTCTTTTTCCAGAGATGCAAAGGCAGCTGTGGCACAACCTAAAGGCTTGTGATGTCGCTTGTAGCGGCTATGTGTTGACCATTGATAGTTAAACCCAGGTATTTAAAGGTATCCTTTGGCTATTTTACAGCCTAATCATGACTAGACCGTTGTCTTCTTCAATCTTACTGTCCCCTTACCCCTGCCCCAGGTTCTACCCTATCCCCACTTGTCCTTCCATCACTTCACAAATCCACATCTCTCCTCATCTGTCCTTCCCCTTTTCATATGCCAAACCGACCTCATCCCATGACTTCTTCATCTGTAACTGCTTCAATCTCCTCGCTATCACTGAAATCTTGTTATCTCCTACTGACCCTGCTTCTCCAGCTGCCCTGTCCTCTGAGGGACAAAGGCAATGGTCATCATGGAGGTGGTGTCAGGAGCCTCCTATCCCTATACTGAACCTTTTATGTCATTCCTCCAGAACCATCAATTTTATTCTGCTCCTTTTCAGGTCTACTCGATCAGCCTCGACCACTGCAACCATTTATCGTCCCTCTAATCTCATCTCCCAATATCTTTATAACTTCTCCGCCTGATTCACCCACTGACTTCCCCTCTCTCATACCCAGGAACTTTAACAACCCTATCGATGATCTCTCCAACTCTGCTACCTCTAAACCGCCAAGCTTTCTGCTTTTATGAAAATGCCCTCACTTCTGCCCCAGCTGTTACTATTATTCTTTGATGGTTCCCAACCCTGACACTCTACTCTGACACACTTTCTCTGCTGAGTGCCTCTGAAGGAGTTGCACTTGCACTTGCTTGCTGACCTGCCTCATTTTTAAGTATATTATCTTATACCTCCACTCTCGCTAAATAATCTGACTTTAAAGCTCTAAACTTCTCTCTGGACTCCAACCCCTGCTGCTTCTTTGCTAACTTCAACTCTTTTCTCACCTTCCCTTTCAGAATCCATTTCAAGCTTCTCACACTCGCTTACAAAGCCCTCACCCACTCCTCTCCCATCTACATCTCTGATCTTATCTCCCTTTACACTCCCACCCGTCCTCTTCGCTCTGCTAATGCACGACGACTCTCCTGCCTACGGATTACTTCCTCCCACTCCTACCTCCAAGATTTTTCACGTGCTGCACCACTTCTCTGGAATTCCCTACCTCTCCCCCTCAGACTCTCCACCTCTCTACAAAACTTCAAACAGGCTCTCAAGACCCACTTCTTCACCAAACCCAGCCAAATCTCATCCTTACCCTCTGTTCCACACTCTCTATGTACCCCATCTGTGTCACCCCTGTCTGTCTACCCCTCCCCTTTAGATTGTAAGCTCTCACGAGCAGGGCCCTCTTCCCTCATGTGCTTATCCTTTCTTACTTTAATAATCTTCAACTGCACCAAATCCAGCAGTCTTCTGCCACCTGATACTTATTCCAGTGTCATCTGCTGATGTAACTATGTTTATTTACCCTGTACTTGTCCTATACTGTCATCAACTGTAAGTTGCTGTTTTCCTGTTTGATTATTTGTTTATGTACTCTGTAATTGGGCGCTGCGGAACCCTTGTGGCGCCATATAAATAAAGGATAATAATAATAATCTCCACCTTCTCTCCTCCCTTAGTGCTCTTGATTTTGCCATCCACAATGATCTCCTATCTCTCTCTCCTCCTCCCTTTACCTTACAAGCATATATTGTCTCTCTCATTCATAAGAAACCCTCTCACTAACTACCATCCCATTTCTCTTCTCCCCTTTGCATCCAAAGGACTCGGGGTGCAACTCTGCTGCCCGTCCCAAAAAATATTTGAAAGGCGCCAATCAGTGTACTGTGTTGTGGGGTGCATTGCGACCGCCAAATAGGCTTACCATGGGCAGTGTTGGCCGCTTCACCTCCTCCCTCCCCACAGCCTACCTCCAGAGATATCTACATCAATACAGATGTAAATATAGATGATATGTATACATAGGGGGTATGCAATTATCCGCGGTTAATTACTGCGGCTAATTGTCCTGCCGGGGGCTATCCTATCAGCCCCGATAAGCCAGTGCGCGCCGCGGCTTATCAGGGATTTTGTTGCACCTGCATCAGGCAGGCGAATCCAAATTCCCGGAAACAGCTGTTTCTACCGAAAACACACAGGTTTCACCGAACCTGTGTGTTTTCTGGAGCGAATGTATTATTTTTTTTTTTTTACAGGTGACCAAACCTTTAATTGGATACCCACATTAGTACGTGTGTGTGTGTGTGTGTGTGTGTGTGTGTGTGTGTGTGTGTATGTATGTATATATATATATATATATATATATATATATATATATTAGGATTTTAATACCTACCGGTAAATCCTTTTCTCTTAGTCCGTAGAGGATGCTGGGGTCACTTCAAGAACCATGGGGTATAGACGGGATCCGCAGGAGACATGGGCACTTTAAGACTTTCAAATGGTGTGACCTGGCTCCTCCCTCTATGCCCCTCCTCCAGACTCCAGTTTAAGGAAACTGTGCCCAGGGAGACGGACATATCGAGGAAAAGGATTTATTGTTAAACCACGGTGAGCATCTTACCAGCTCACACCTCAAGCATGCCGCAGAACGTGGCATTCAATAGAACACAAGCCAACGGCATGAAGAATTTTCAGCACTATGCTGACAAAAACCGTAACACAACCTGTGTGTAACCACAACCAATAACTGCAGATACAGTACGCACTGGGACGGGCACCCAGCATCCTCTATGGACTAAGAGAAAAGTATTTACCGGTAGGTATTAAAATCCTATTTTCTCATACGTCCTAGAGGTTGCTGGGGTCACTTCAAGAACCATGGGGTTTATACCAAAGCTCTAAAACGGGCGGGAGAGTGCGGATGACTCTGCAGCACCGATTGACCAAACATGAGGTCCTCATCGGCAGGGTATCAAACATGTAAAACATTGCGAAAGTGTTTTAACCCGACCAAACAGATGCTCGGCAAGTTGTAATGCCGAGATCCCCCGGGCAGCTGCCCAGGTCGCGCCCACCCTTCTAGTAAAATGGGCCTACACCGAATTCGGTAACGGCAATCCAGTCGTGGAATGAGCATGCTGAATCGCACCACAGATCCAGCACGCAATTGTCTGCTTGGAAGCAGGACCCCCAATCTTTGTCGGGAACCTACAGGACAAATAGAGCCTCTGTTTTCCTAATCTGAGCCGTTCGGCGACAAAACTTCAAAACTCTAACCACATCCAGAGACCTCGACTCAGCGAGGGCGTCAGTAGCCACAGTCACCACAGTAGGTTGGTCCATGTAGAAGGAAGAAACCACCTTCGGTAGGAATCGTTGACGAGTTACCAACACTGCTCTATCTTCATGGAAGATCAAATAAGGTCTCTTGTGAGATCAGGCCGCTAACTCAGACACTCGCCTTGCGAATGCCAAGGCCAACCTAATGACCACTTCCCAAGTGAGGAATTAAACTCTACCTTACATAAAGGTTCAAACCAATGCGATTGAAGGAACCGGAACACCACATTAAGATCCCATGGTGCCACTGGGGCACAAAAATAAGAATTTACTTACCGATAATTCTATTTCTCGTAGTCCGTAGTGGATGCTGGGGACTCCGTCAGGACCATGGGGTTTAGCGGCTCCGCAGGAGACAGGGCACAATAATAAAAGCTTTAGGATCAGGTGGTGTGCACTGGCTCCTCCCCCTATGACCCTCCTCCAAGCCTCAGTTAGGATACTGTGCCCGGACGAGCGTGCATAATAAGGAAGGATATTGAATCCCGGGTAAGACTCATACCAGCCACACCAATCACACCGTACAACCTGTGATCTGAACCCAGTTAACAGTATGATAACAACGAAGGAGCCTCTGAAAAGATGGCTCACAACAAGAATAACCCGATTTTTGTAACAATAACTATGTACAAGTATTGCAGACAATCCGCACTTGGGATGGGCGCCCAGCATCCACTACGGACTACGAGAAATAGAATTATCGGTAAGTAAATTCTTATTTTCTCTAACGTCCTAAGTGGATGCTGGGGACTCCGTCAGGACCATGGGGATTATACCAAAGCTCCCAAACGGGCGGGAGAGTGCGGATGACTCTGCAGCACCGAATGAGAGAACTCCAGGTCCTCCTCAGTCAGGGTGTGCCCCTGACCAAGTAGCAGCTCGGCAAAGTTGTAAAGCCGAGACCCCTCGGGCAGCCGCCCAAGATGAGCCCACTTCCTTGTGGAATGGGCTTTTACTGATTTTGGCTGTGGCAAGCCTGCCACAGAATGTGCAAGCTGAATTGTACTACAAATCCAGCGAGCAATCGTCTGCTTAGAAGCAGGAACACCCATCTTGTTGGGTGCATACAGGCTAAACAGCGAGTCAGATTTTCTGACTCCAGTCGTCCTGGAAACATATTTCTCTAACGTCCTAGTGGATGCTGGGGACTCCGTCAGGACCATGGGGAATAGCGGGCTCCGCAGGAGACAGGGCACATCTAAAAAGCTTTTTAGGTCACATGGTGTGTACTGGCTCCTCCCCCTATGACCCTCCTCCAAGCCTCAGTTAGGTTTTTGTGCCCGTCCGAGAAGGGTGCAAACTGGATGGCTCTCTTAAGGAGCTGTTTAGTAAAGTTTTTTTTTAGGTTTCTAATCAGTGATTCCTGCTGGCGACAGGATCACTGCAACGAGGGACTTAGGGGAGAGACTTGCAACTCACCTGCGTGCAGGAGGATTGAAGTTTTAGGCTACTGGACACTGAGCTCCAGAGGGAGTCGGAACACAGGTCAGCCTGGGGTTCGTCCCGGAGCCGCGCCGCCGATCCCCCTTACAGACGCTGAAGAAAGACGGCGGAACGGAGGTCCGGAAACAGGCGGCAGAAGACTTCACAGTCTTCAGAGAGGTAGCGCACAGCACTGCAGCTGTGCGCCATTGTTGCTACACGGCTCACTGACACGGTCACGGAGGGTGCAGGGCGCTGCTGGGGGCGCCCTGGGCAGCAATATAAATACCTATTTGGCAAATAAATACATCACATATAGCCATTAAGGCTATATGTATGTATTTAACCCAGGCCAGTTTTCCTAATAACCGGGAGAAAAGCCCGCCGTGAAAGGGGCGGAGCTTATTCTCCTCAGCACTCAGCGCCATTTTCCTGACCAGCTCCGCTGGTGAGGAAGGCTCCCACTCTCCCCTGCACTACAGAAACAGGGTTAAAGAGAAGGGGGGCATAAATTGGCGATATAATTATATATTAAGAGCCCATATATAGAAACAACACCTTCTAGGGTTGTTATATACATTATGGCGCTTTTGGTGTGTGCTGGCAAACTCTCCCTCTGTCTCCCCAAAGGGCTAGTGGGTCCTGTCCTCTATCAGAGCATTCCCTGTATGTGTGTGCTGTAGGTCGGTACGTGTGTGTCGACATGTATGAGGAAAATGTTGGTGAGGAGACGGAGAAAATTGCCTGTAATGGTGATGTCACTCTCTAGGGAGTCGACACCAGAATGGATGGCTTACTTATGGAATTACGTGATAATGTCAACACGCTGCAAGCCGGTTGACGACATGAGACAGCCGGCGGACAAATTAGTATCGGTCCAGGCGTCTCAGACACCGTCAGGGGCTTGTAAAAACGCCCATTTACCTCAGTCGGTCGACAGACACTGACACGGACACTGACCCCAGTGTCGACGGTGAAGAAACAAACGTATTTTTCCTTTAGGGCCACAAGTTACAGGTTAAGGGCAATAAAGGAGGTGTTACGTATTTCTGATACCACAAGTACCACAAATAAGGGTATTTTGTAGGGTGGGAATAAACTACTTGTAGTTTTGCCTGAATCAGATAAATTAAATGAAGTGTGTGATGATACGTGGGGTTCCTCCGACAGAAAGTTATGGGCGGTATACCCTTTTTCCCGCCAGTAGTAAGGGCGAGTTGGAAAACACACCTTAGGGTGGACAAGGCGCTCACACGCATATAAAAAACATGGCGTTACCGTTTCCAGATACGGCCGCCCTCAAGGAGCCAGCTGATAGGAAGCTGAAAAATATCATAACAGTATATACACACATACTGGTGTTATACTACGACCAGCAATCGCCTCAGCCTGGATGTGCAGCGCTGAGGGGGCTTGGTCGGATTTCCTGACTGAAAATTTTGATACCCTTGACAGGGACAGGATTTTATTGTCTATAGAGCATTTTAGGGATGCATTTCTATATATGTGTGATGCGCAGAGGCATATTTGCATTCTGGCATCAAAGAGTAAATGTGATGTACATATCTGCCAGACGAAGACACGACAGTGGTCAGGTGAGGCAGATTCCAGACGGCATATGGAAGTATTGCCGTATAAAGGGGCGGTCCATTGGACCTGGTGGCCATGGCAACAGCTGAAAAATCCACCTTTTGTTACCCCGAGTCACATATTGGCAGAAAAGGACACAGTCTTTTTAGTCTCAGTCCTTTCGTCCCCATACGGGCAGGCGGGCGAAGGCCAGTCATATCTGCCCAGGGGGAGAGGAAAGGGAAGAAGACTGCAGCAAGCAGCTCATTCCCAGGAACAGAAGCTCCTCACGGCTTCTGCCAAGTCCGCAGCATAACGCTGGGGCCGTACAAGCGGACTCAGGTGCGGTAGGGGGTCATCTCAAGAGTTTCAGCAACACTCGCAAGGGAACTCCGGGATCCTACATGTAATATCCCAGGTGTACATTGGAAATTCGAGACGTCTCCCCCTCACACAATTCACAGGCTGTATTCCCAGCAGGTGATAATCAAAGTACCCTTCTTACAACAAGGAAGGGGGTAGTATTCCACACTATATTGTGGTACTGAAGCCAACCGGCTCGGTGAGATCTGAAATATTTGAACACTTACATACAAGCGTTCAAATCAAGATGGAGTCACTCGGAGCAGTGATAGCGAACCAGGAAGAAGGGGACGATATGATGTCACTGGATATCAGGGACGTTTACCTACAGGTCCAAATTTGCCCTTCTCACCAAGGGTACTTCAGGTTCCTGGTACAGAACTGTCACTATCAGTTCAGACGCTGCCGTTTGGATGGTCCACGGCGCCCCGGGTCTTTACCAAGGTAATGGCCGGAATGATGATTTTTCTTAAAAGAAACATGGACGCTTTCCTGATAAGGGCAAGGTCCAGAGAACAGTTGGAGGTCGGAGTAGCACTATCTTAAGTAGTTCTACGACAGCACGAGTGGATTCTAAATATTCCAAAATCGCAGCTTTTTCCGACGACACGTCTACTGTTCCTAGGGAAGATTCTGGACACAGTCCAGAAAAACGTGTTTCTCCCAGTGGAGAAAACCAGGGAGTTATCCGAGCTAATCGGGATCCTCCTAAAACCAGGAAAAGTGTCAGTGCATCATTGCACAAGAGTCCTGGTAAAAATGGTGGCTTATTACGAAGCAATTCCATTCGGCAGATTTCCCGCAAGAACTCTTCAGTGGGATCTGCTGGACAAATGGTCCGGATCGCATCCTCAGATGCATCAGCGGATAACCCTATATCCAAGGAAAAGGGTATCTCTCCTGTGGTGATTACAGAGTGCTCATCTTCTAGAGGGCCGCAGATTCGGCATTCAGGATTGGATGCCGGTGACCACGGAGGCCAGCCTGAGAGGCTGGGGAACAGTCACACAGGGAAAAAATTTCCAGGGAAGTGTGATTAAGTCTGGAGAATTCTCTCCGCATAAATAAGCTTAGAGCAAATTTATAATGCTCTAAACTTAGCTAGACCTCTGCTTCAAGGTCAGCCGGTATTGATCCGGTGGGATAACATCACGGCAGTCGCCCACGTAAACAGAAGGGCGGCACAAGAAGCAGGAGGGCAGTGAAAACTGCAAGGATTTTTCGCTAGGCGGAAAATCATGTGATAGCACTGTCAGCAGTGTTCTTTCCGGGAGTGGACGACTGGGAAGCAGACTTCCTCAGCAGGCATGACCTCCACCCGGGAGAGTGGAAACTTCATAGGGAAGTTTTTCAACATGATTGTGGACCGTTGGCAAAGACCAAAGGTGGACATGATGGCGTCCCGCCCGAACAAAAACGGGACAGGTATTCCGCCAGGTCATGAGACCTTCAGGCGATAACTGTGGATGTTCTGGTAACACCGTGGGTGTACCAGTCTGTGTATGTGTTCCCTCCTCTGTTTCTCATAACCAGGGTATTGAGAATTATAAGACATAGAGGAGTATGAACTATACTAGTGGCTCCGGATTGGCCAAGAGGGACTTGGTACCCGGAACTTCAAGAAATGCTCACAGAGGACTAAGGGCCTGGGGAGCTAAGAAGGGACTTGATTCAGCAAGTACCATGTCTATTCCAAGACTTACTGCGGCTGCGTTTGACGGCATGGCGGTTGAATGCCGGATCCTGAGGGGAAAAGGCATTCCATAAGAGGTCATACCTACCCTGGTCAAAGCCAGGAAGGAGGTGACCGCACAACGTCATCACCACATGTGGTGAAAATATGTTGCGTGGGTGAGGCCAGGAAGGCTCCACGACGGAAATTCAACTAGGTCGATTTCTACACTTCCTGAAAACAGGAGTGTTTTGGACCTCAAATTGGGGTTCATTAACATTTAAATTTCGGCCCTGTAGATTTTCTTCCAGAAAGAATTGACTTCAGTTCCTGAAGTCCAGATTGTAAAGGATGTATTGCATATACAGCTTTTTTGTGCCCCTAGGGGCACCGTGAGATCTCAACATAGTGTTGGGATTTCTTAAAATCATATTGGTTTGAACCGCTCAAATCTGTGGATTTGAAATATCTCACATGGAAAGTGACCATGCTGTTGACAAATATCTCACATGGGAAGTGACCATGTTGTTAGCCCTGGCCTCGGCCAGGCGATTGTCAGAATGGGCGGCTTTGTCTTACAAAAGCCCATATTAAAATTTTCCATTTGAACAGGACAGAACTGGGACTCGTCTCCAGTTTCTTCATGAAGGGGTGTCAGCGTTTTCACCTGAAACAACCTCTTGTGGTGCCTGCGGCTACTAGGGACTTGGAGGACTCCAAGTTACTAGACGTGGTCAGGGCCCTAAAAATATATATATATATATATATATATATAGTTAGGACGGCTGGAGTCAGAAAGTCTGACTTGCTGTTTATACTGTATACACCCAACAAGCTGGGTGCTCATGCTTCTAAGCAGTCTATTGCACGCTGGATTTGTAGTACAATTCAGCTTGCACATTCTGTGGCAGGCCTGCCACAGACGAAATATGTAGATGCCCATTCCACAAGGAAGGTGGGCTCATCCTGGGCGGCTGCCCGAGGAGTCTCGGCATTACAACTTTGCCGAGCAGCTACGTGGTCAGGGGAGAACACGTTTGTAAAATTTTACAAATTTTGATACTCTGGCTAAGGAGGACCTGGAGTTCTCTCATTCGGTGCTGCAGAGTCATCCGCACTCTCCCGCCCGTTTGGGAGCTTTGGTATAATCCCCATGGTCCTGACGGAGTCCCCAGCATCCACTAGGACGTTAGAGAAAATAAGAATTTACTTACCGATAATTCTATTTCTCGTAGTCCGTAGTGGATGCTGGGCGCCCATCCCAAGTGCGGATTGTCTGCAATGCCTGTACATAGTTATTGTTACAAAAATCGGGTTATTACTATTGTTGTGAGCCATCTTTTCGGAGGCTACTTCGTTTTGTTATCATACTGTTAACTGGGTTCAGATCACAAGTTGTACGGTGTGATTGGTGTGGCTGGTATGAGTCTTACCCGGGATTCAAGATCCTTCCTTATTGTGTACGCTCGTCCGGGCACAGTACCTAACTGAGGCTTGGAGGAGGGTCATAGGGGGAGGAGCCAGTACACACCATGTGACCTAAAAAGCTTTTTAGATGTGCCCCGTCTCCTGCGGAGCCCGCTATTCCCCATGGTCCTGACGGAGTCCCCAGCATCCACTACGGACTACGAGAAATAGAATTATCGGTAAGTAAATTCTTATTATTTTCAGGGCCCTGACAACGTCAAGTAACTTGGAGTCCTCCAAGTCCCTAGTAGCCGCAGGTACCACAATAGGTTGGTTCATGTGAAAAACAGAAAACACCTTAAGGAGAAATTGAGGACGAGTCCTCAATTCTGCCCTGTCAGAATGAAAAATTAAGTAAGGGCTTTTATATGATAAAGCCGCCCATTCTGACACACGCCTGGCTGAAGCCAGGGCTAATAGAATCTTCACCTTCCATGTGAAATATTTTAATTCCACAGTGGTGAGTGGATCAAACCAATGTGACTTTAGGAAACTCAAAACAACATTGAGATCCCAAGGTGCCACTGGGGGCACAAAAGGAGGCTGTATATGCAGTACCCCTTTTACAAACGTCTGAACTTCAGGCACTGAAGCCAGTTCTTTTTGGAAGAAATTCGACAGGGTCGAAATTTGAACCTTAATGGACCCTAATTTTAGGCCCATAGACAGTCCTGTTTTCAGGAAATGTAGGAAACGACCCAGTTGGAATTCCTCTGTAGGGACCTTCTTGGCCTCACACCACGCAACATATTTTCGCCAAATGCGGTGAAAATGTTTTGCGGTTACATCCTTCCTGGCTTCGACCAGGGTAGGGATGACTTCATCTGGAATGCCTTTTTCCTTCAGGATCCGGCGTTCAACTGCCATGCCGTCAAACGCAGCCGCGGTAAGTCTTGGAAAAGACAAGGCCCCTGCTGGAGCAGGTCCTCTCTTAAAGGTAGAGGCCACGGTTCTTCCGTGAGCATCTCTTGAAGTTCCGGGTACCAAGTCCTTCTTGACCCATCCGGAACCACGAGTATCGTTCTTACTCATCTCCTTCTTATGATTCTCAGTACTTTTGGTATGAGATGCATAGGAGGGAACACATACCCTGACTGGTACACCCACAGTGTTACCAGAGCGTCCACCGCTATTGCCTGAGGGTCCCTTGACCTGGCGCAATATCTGTCTAGTTTTTTGTTCAGGCGGGACGCCATCATGTCCACCTTTGGTTTTTCCCAACGGTTTTCAATCATGTGGAAGACTTCCCGCTGAAGTCCCCACTCTCCCGGGTGGAGGTTATACATGCTGAGGAAGTCTGCTTCCCAGTTTTCCACTCCCGGAATTAACACTGCTGAGAGTGTTATCACATGATTTTTCGCCCAGCGAAGAATCCTTGCAGTTTCTGCCATTTCCCTCCTGCTTCATGTGCCGCCCTGTCTGTTTACGTGGGCGACTGCCGTGATGTTGTCCCACTGGATCAATACCGGCTGACCTTGAAGCAGAGGTCTTGCTAAGCTTAGAGCCTTGTAAACTGCCCTTAGCTCCAGTATATTTATGTGGAGAGAAGTCTCCAGACTTGATCACACTCCCTGGAAATTTTTTCCTTGTGTGACTGCTCCCCAGCCACTCAGGCTGGCATCCGTGGTCACCAGGACCCAGTCCTGAATGTCGAATCTGCGGCCCTTTCATAGATGAGCACTCTGCAGCCACCGCAGAAGAAAACACCCTTGTCCTTGGAGACAGGGTTATCCGCTGATGCATCTGAAGATGCGATCCGGACCATTTTCCCAGCAGATTCCACTGAAAGGTTCTTGCGTGAAATCTACCGAATGGGATCGCTTTGTAAGAAACCACCATTTTTCACAGGACCCTTGTGCAATGATGCACTGATACTTTTCCTGGTTTTAGGAGGTTCCTGACTAGCTCGGATAACTCCCTGGCCTTCTTCTCCGGGAGAAAACATCCTTTTCTGGACTGTGTCCAGAATCATTCCTAGGAACATTAGACGTGTCGTCGGAAAAAGCTGCGATTTTTGGAATATTTAGAATCCACTCGTGCTGTCGTAGAACTACTTGAGATAGTGCTACTCCGACCGCCAACTGTTCTCTGGACCTTGCCCTTATCAGGAAAGCGTCCATATTTCTTTTAGGAAGAATCATCATTTCGGCCATTACCATGGTAAAGACCCGGGGTGCCGTGGACAATCCAAACGGCAGCGTCTGAACTGATAGTGACAGTTCTGTACCACGAACCTGAGATACCCTTGGTGAGAAGGGCAAAATTTGGACATGTAGGTAAGCGTCCCTGATATCCAGTGACACCATATCGTCCTGGTTCGCTATCACTGCTCTGAGTGACTCCATCTTGATTTGAACCCTTGTATGTAATTGTTCAAATCTTTAGATCTCACCGAGCCGTTTGGCTTCAGTACCACAATATAGTGTGGAATAATACCCCTTCCCCTGTTGTAGGAGGGGTACTTTGATTATCACCTGCTGGGAATACAGCCTGTGAATTTTTTTCCAATACTGCCTCCCTGTCGGAGGGAGACGTTGGGAAAGCAGACTTCAGGAACTTGTGAGGGGAAGACGTCTCGAATTTCCAATGTACACCTGGGATACTACGTGTAGGATCCAGGAGTCCACTTGCGAGTGAGCCCACTGCGTGCTGAAACTCTTGAGATGACCCCCCACCGCACCTGAGTCCGCTTGTATGGCCCCAGCGTCATGCTGCGGACTTGGCAGAAGCTGTGGAGGACTTCTGTTCCTGGGAATGGGCTGCCTGCTGCAGTCTTCTTCCCTTTCCTCTAACCCTGGGCAGATATGACTGGCCTTTTGCCCGCCTGCCTTTATGGGTACGAAAGGACTGAGACTGAAAAGACTGTGTCCTTTTCTGCTGAGATGTGACTTGGGGTAACAAAAGTGGATTTTCCAGCTGTTGCCATGGCCACCAGGTCCGATGGACCGCCCCTTTATACGGCAATACTTCCATGTGCCGTCTGGAATCTGCATCACCTGACCACTGTCGTGTCTATAAACATCGTCTGGCAGATATGGACATCACATCTACTCTTGATGTCAGAATGCAAATATCCCTCTGCGCATCTCGCATATATAGAAATGCATCCTTAAAATGCTCTATAGTTAATAAAATATTGTTCCTGTCAAGGGTATCAATATTTTCAGTCAGGAAATCCGACCAAGCCCCCCCAGCGCTGCACATCCAGGCTGAGGCGATTGCTGGTCGTAGTATAACACCAGTATGTGTGTGTATACTTTTTAGGATATTTTTCAGCTTCCTATCAGCTGGCTCCTTGAGGGCGGCCGTATCTGGAGACGGTAACGCCACTTGTTTTTATAAGCGTGTGAGCGCCTTATCCACCCTAAGGTGTGTTTCCCAACTCGCCCTCACTTCTGGCGGGAAAAGGTATACCTCCAATAATTTTCTATCGGAGGAAACCCGCGTATCATCACACCCTTTAATTTATCTGATTCAGGAAAAACTACAAGTAGATTATTCCCACCCTACATAATACCCTTATTTGTGGTACTTGTAGTATCAGAAATATGTAACACCTCCTTCATTGCCCTTAACATGTAACGTGTGGCCCTAAAGGAAAATACGTTTGTTTATTCACAGTCGACACTGAAGTCAGTGTCCGTGTCTGTGTCGACCAACTGAGGTAAATGGGCGTTTTTACAAGCCCCTGACGGTGTCTGAGACGCCTGGACAGGTACTAATTTGTTTGCCGGCCGTCTCATGTCGTCAACCGACCTTGCATCGTGTTGACATTATCACGTAATTCCTAAATAAGCCATCCATTCCGGTGTCGAATCCCTAGAGAGTGACATCACCAATACAGGCAATTTGCTCCGCCTCCTCACCAACATCGTCCTTCTACATGTCGACACACACGTACCGACACACAGCACACACACAGGGAATGCTCTGATAGAGGACAGGACCCCACTAGCCCTTTGGGGAGACAGAGGGAGAGTTTGCCAGCACACACCAAAAACGCTATAATTATACAGGGACAACCCCTTATACAAGTGTTTTCCCTTATAGCATTTTCACATATGTAATCATATCGCCAAATAAGTGCCCCCCCTCTCTGTTTTAACCCTGTTTCTGTAGTGCAGTGCAGGGGAGAGCCTGGAAGCCTTCCTCACAGCAGAGCTGAGCAGGAAAATGGCGCCGTGTGCTGAGGAAAATAGGCCCCGCCCCCTAAAACGGCGGGCTCTTCTCCCGGAGTTTGTGAGATCTGGCAGGGGTTAAATACATCCATATAGCCTCAAGGGCTATATGTGATGTATTTTAGCCATAAAAAAGGTATAATACATTGCTGCCCAGGGCGCCCCCCCCAGCGCCCTGCACCCTCAGTGACCGCTGGTATGAAGTGTGCTGACAACAATGGCGCACAGCTGCAGTGCTGTGCGCTACCTTATGAAGACTGAAAGTCTTCTGCCGCCTGTTTCTGGACCTCTGGACCTCTTCAACTTCGGCATCTGCAAGGGGGGTCGGCGGCACGGCTCCGGGACGAACCCCAGGGTGAGACCTGTGTTCCGACTCCCTCTGGAGCTAATGGTGTCCAGTAGCCTAAGAAGCAAATCCATCCTGCACGCAGGTGAGTTTACTTCTCTCCCCTAAGTCCCTCGTAGCAGTGAGCCTGTTGCCAGCAGGACTCACTGAAAATAAAAAACCTAACTTAAACTTTTATTCTAAGCAGCTCAGGAGAGCCACCTAGATTGCACCCTTCTCGGCCGGGCACAAAAATCTAACTGAGGCTTGGAGGAGGGTCATAGGGGGAGGAGCCAGTGCACACCACCTGATCCTAAAGCTTTTATTATTGTGCCCTGTCTCCTGCGGAGCCGCTAAACCCCATGGTCCTGACGGAGTCCCCAGCATCCACTTAGGACGTTAGAGAAAGGAGGTCGGATGTGCAACACGCCCTACACGACAGCCTGAAGGGAGTCCAAATGATTCTGAAAGAGAACCAATAAGGCCGATTTTAATGGAGCCCAACTTTAGGCCCGCATCCACCCTGCTTGTAGAAAATGGAGAAAATGTCCTAGCTGAACTCTGCCGTAGGATTCTTCTTGGACTCCCACCAAGAAACTTATTTTCTCCAAATACGGTAGTAATGTTTTAGACGTTACCCCTTTTCTAGCCCGAATAATTGTGGGAACTACTTCCGTGGAAATAACCTTACGGACTAGGAATTAGCGTTCAACCGCCATGTCGTCCTAATAGACGCACGGCCCCCGCCACAACAGGTCCTCGCGCAAAGGAAAAGGCCAAGGATCTCCTATGAGCAATTCCTTAGATCTGGATACCAAGCTCTCCTTGATCAGTCTGGGACAATGGGGCTCGCTCAAATTTCTGTACTTTTTATAATCCCAGAACCTTTGGAATGAGAGAAACCAGAGGGAATACATATACCGACTAAAAAAACACCCACGGTGTCACCAGAGCATTCACTGTCATTGTCTGAGGGTCCCTTGACCTGGACTCTGAAGCTTCTTGTGAATACGAGATGCCATCATGCCTACTTGAGGAAATCCCAACGACATGTCACCTCTTCGAAGACTACTTCTGTATGGAGATCGTGTCTGCCGATGAAGTCTGCGTCCCCGTTGTCCACTCTTGGAACGAACATCGCTGACAGAGCGCTTGTCTGTTTTTTTTTTGTTTTTTTTTACTAGCGGAAAAACATTGTGGCTTCTGCTATTGCTGCTCTGTTTTACGTTTGTAGAAAACCTCTGTAAATGGCCCTTAACTCTATACCGTTTGTGTGGCGACAAGTCTCCTAACTTGACCATCTTCCTTGGAAGTTTTCCGCCCTGTGTGACTGCTCCCCAGCCTCGGAGGCATGCATCCGTGGTCACTAGGATCCACTCCTGGATCCCGAACCCGCGCCCCTCTAGGAGGTGAGAACTGCGCTGCCACCACAGGAGTGAGACTCTGGTCCCGGAATACAGGATTATCCTCCGGTGCATGTGTAGGTGGGAACCGGACCCCTTGTCCAACAGGACCCACTAGAACACCTTGGCAAGGAACCTGCCAACTGAATGGCCTTGTAGGCCGCAACCATCTTTCCTAATGTATTGATGGATTGACACTCCTGCTGGTCTCGGAATTTGTATGACCAGACTCTGGATCTCCGGAGCTTTTCCACTGGAAGAAAAAACTCTCTGTAGTATCTAGTATTATTCCCAAAACCGACAACCGCGTCGATGGACCATCAGTGATTCTGACAAGTTCAGGAGCCAACCCTGTTGTTGAAGAACTGTCAGGGAGAGTGCAACGTTTTGCACCAACTGGTTTCTTGATCTCGCCGTTATCAGGAGACCGTCCCAGTACGGAATAGATGTGACTCCGTATCAGAGAAGGAGAACCATCATTACCGCCATCACCCTGGTGACATTGGTAATGACCATCCTGAATAGCAAACCTCAGGTAAATCTAATGTGGAGGAAAATGTAATTAGACCTCCTTTATCCTTTTTCCAGATTGGATATCACTGCCCTGAGAGATTCCATCTTGGATTTGAATTTTTTTAAATAGAAATTGAGGGATGTCAGATTTAGGATTGGTCTGACCTAGCCGTCTGGCTTCAGGAGCACGAAGAGGCTTGTATAACAGCCAGCCTTCTCCCTATTGTGACAGGGTACACCATGACCTGATCCTGACACAACTCTTGTGTTGCATCGCATACTACCTCC